>NC_142468.1:82731111-82889722 GCF_049115385.1 Moschus berezovskii
TTGGGATTTTGATAGGGATTGCACTGAAGCTAGAGATTGCTTTGGGTATATAGCAATTTTTAACACATGGTTAAAATATACATTTTTCATTCTCTTTAAATTAAAAAAAAAAAAAACCTGCCCTACTGAAATGATTGATAGCTAAACCATGGCCCAGAAGGCCTTTGTTTCCATGCTATTTTCTGATTTTAACATGTTTGAGGAGGGATAGAGAACCACTGTTTCTGTGCCTGTAAACTTCGAGCTGCAGTACACTCACCGTCTCATGCGCTCCCTGTCATGCGCTAAGCTCTGATCTTGAATTTTTCACTAATTCCAAAAGGGCAAGGGAGACCATTCTTTATCACAGTGGTCACGGCTGGGTAATGCTAATGCAAAATAGTTATGAAATCAGTTCAGTTCAGTTCAGTCGCTCAGTCGTGTCCGACTCTCCGCGACCCCATGAATCATAGCACGCCAGGCCTCCCTGTCCATCACCAACTCCCGGAGTACACTCAAACTCATGTCCACAGAGTCGGTGATGCCATCCAGCCATCTCATTCTCCATCGTCCCCTTCTCCTCCTGCCCCCAACCCTTCCCAGCATCAGAGTCTTTTCCAGTGAGTCAACTCGTCCCATGAGGTGGCCAAAGTATTGCAGTTTCAGCTTTAGCATCAGTCCTTCCAATGAACACCCAGGATCGATCTCCCTTAGAATGGACTGGTTGGATCTCCTTGCAGTCCAAGGGACTCTCAAGAGTCTTCTCCAACACCACAGTTCAAAAGCATCAATTCTTCGGCAATCAGCTTTCTTCACAGTCCAACTCTCACATCCATACATGACCACGGGAAAAACCATAGCCTTGACTAGACGGGCCTTTGTTGGCAAAGTAATGTCTCTGCTTTTTAATATATTATCAAGGTTGGTCATAACTTTCCTTCCAAGGAGCAAGCGTCTTTTAATTTCATGGCTGCAATCAGCATCTGCAGTGATTTTGGAGCCCAAAAAAACAAAGTCTGACACTGTTTCCACTGTTTTTCCATCTATTTCCCATGAAGTGATGGGACCAGATGCCATGATCTTTGTTTTCTGAATGTTGAGCTTCAAGCCAACCTTTTCACTCTCCTCTTTCACTTTCATCAAGAGGCTTTTGAGTTCCTCTTCACTTTCTGCCATAAGGGTAGTGTCATCTGCATATCTGAGATTATTGATATTTCTCCCAGCAATCTTGATTCCAGCTTCTGCTTCTTCCAGCCCAGCGTTCCTCATGATGTACTCTGCATATAAGTTAAATAAGCAAGGTGATAATATACAGCCTTGACGCACTCCCTTTCCTATTTGGAACCAGTCTGTTGTTCCATGTCCAGTTCTAACTGTTGCTTCCTGACCTGCATACAGGTTTCTCAAGAGGCAGGTCAGGTGGTCTGGTATTCCCATCTCTTTCAGAATGTTCCACAGTTTATTGTGATCCACACAGTCAAAGGCTTTGGCATAGTCAATGAAGCAGAAATAGATGTTTTTCTGGAACTCTCTTGCTTTCTCCATGATCCAGCGGATGTTGGCAATTTGATGTCTGGTGCCTCTGCCTTTTCTAAAACCTGCTTGAACATCTGGGAGTTCACGGTTCACATATTGCTGAAGCCTGGCTTGGAGAATTTTGAGCATGACTTTACTAGCATGTGAGATGAATGCAATTGTGCGGTAGTTTGAGCATTCTTTGGCATTGCCTTTCTTTGGGATTGGAATGAAGACTGACCTTTTCCAGTCCTGTGGCCACTGCTGAGTTTTCCAAATTTGCTGGCATATTGAGTGCAGCACTTTCACAGCATCATCTTTCAAGATTTGAAATAGCTCAACTGGAATTCCATCACCTCCACTAGCTTTGTTCCTAGTGATGCTTTCTAAGGTTATGAAATAGTTCAGCTAAATACATTGCTCTTCCTTCCAACCTGAAAAGGTTTTTTTCTTTAAAAATTTATTTATTTTTGGCCATGCTGGGTTTTTGTTGCTGTGAGGATTTTTCTCTAGCTGTGGTGAGCCGAGCTACTCCCTAATTGCGGTGGCAGACTTCTTATTCCAGTGGCTTCTCTGGTTGCGGAGCGCGGGCTCTGGGGTGCACTGGCTTCCGTGGCCGCGGCCTGTGGGCTCAGTACTTGGGGCTCCGGGCTCTAGAGCACAGGCTCAGTAGCTGTGGGGTGTGGGCTCAGCTGCTCCGTGGTATATGGGATCTTCCCAGATCGGTGATCAAACCCATGTCTCTTGCACCACTGTCTCCTGTATTGGCAGGTGGATTCCTTACTACTGAGCTACCAGGGAAGCCCCCCTAGTGAAAAGTTTTGAAGTAAATTCCATCTTTCCTGCCCTGTTTCTGGTGCTAAGTCACTCAGTAATGTCTGACTCTGTGCGACCCTTTGGACTATAGCCTGCCAGGCTCCTCTGTCCATGGGATTTCCCAGGCAAGAATACTGGAGTCGGTTGCCATTTCCTCCACCAGGGGATCTTCCTGACCCAGGGACTGAATCCGAATCTCTTACATCTCCTGCTGTGGCAGGCAGGTTCTTTACCAGCAGCACCACCTTACCAGTTTCAATTAAATTCATGAAGCATTAAAGCTAACAGAACCTCACAATATGATTTTAAAATGTCAATAATTAAAATATGGTGAAGCAAAACTAAAATGTTAGCAGACTTAGAACTTTGAGAATTTATTAAATCTCAATGAAAATGTTTTCTTTCTTGAGCCTTCACACATGCCTTTTGTAAGAGTTAGGATACAAATAAAATTGCCTAAACAAAGAGATGCAAAGCTGCAGAGATTCAACTAGAGTAGAAGTGTATTCTCTCTCAGATGACAGTGCTGAGGAGGGAGAGTGGTCCAGGTTGGCTTCGAAGGGTCACTACGGGACCCAGGTTACTTCTGTCTTCTTGCTTCATCCTCCCTAGACCCTAGGGCATGGTCCCTGTCCACGCGGTAAAGCTGACTGCCCACACATCTCGGTTCTAGTTTAAGGGAGGGGATCCGATCGCAGATGCCCAGTCATTTTAGTGGCAAAATTCAGAAGTAGCACATGGCCCCTCCCTTAAGGACTACTGAACACACGCGTCGTGAAAGGAGACTGTGAAAGCGGTCTCTAACTGGGATGCCAGGGTCTTACTGGGAAAGAAGGGAAACTGTGTTTAAGAGCAAAAGTAGCAAGCTTCCACACCATCTAATTGGTTTTCTGCTTTCTACCCAGCCTGTTCCAGTCTAGTTTCTGAACTTTAATAAAATGCAAGTCCAGTCAAAGCACTCCCATATATCATGTTCCTGGAGAACACCGGATGGCCTTCAGGAAAAAGTTAGAGTCCTTGGCTGAAAGCACAAACTCCATGGCTGCCTTGTACCTACCAGCTTGGCCTTAATTTCTGCTATTCCCTAATATTAGGGCTGCCAGAGTTAGCAAATAAAAACACAGATATCAGTTAAATCTGCATGGCACATACTTACACTCAAAAAAGATTTATTGTTTCTCTGAAATTCAGATTAACTGGGTGAGCTGTATTTTTTATCTGGCAACCCTGCGCAACATTCAAAGTTACTTTAGTCATAATGAAAAAAGCATGCTTGTGATTCCCCAAACGGGTCATGCCTTGTCAGCCCTATGTTGTTCCCTTGACCTGAAAAGCCTTTCCCTGCTCCTTTGAATTGCAGCTTATCCTTTGAAGGCAGGTCAAAGGTCACCTTTTCTAAGACATTGTCCTTGACTATCACTGGGCAGCCCTTGAAGTCTGCTGTAGCAGCCCCTCCTCTGAGCTCTCAAGACACCAGGGCACACCTCTAGAAAGACTATCACTTGTCACTCAGTTTATCATCATTAATGCTCCTATCTGATTCCTCACCTTGACCACAAACCTCTTGAGAACAATTTCAACTTAAATTATACACATCCCCATAGTAGACACTGTCTGATATAAATTTAATGAATGAAAGAGGCAGCACAGTGTAGCAAAAATGGTAAGACACTGGGCTCGGGTGCTTAGTCTGTCTGCTGCGTGATGCACGTGTGCTAAGTCATTTCTTTCGTGTCCAGCTCTTTGTGAACTTCTGGACCATAGCCCGCCAGGCTCCTCCATCCCTGGGATTCTCCAGGCAAGAATGCTGGAGTGGGTTGCCACTTTTGGAAAGTAAGGGCTAACATCTTTCACGCACAGCTTTCACTCTTCTCTGTATTGAGAAAATAAATTGTATTGGCTTAAACAGTTTTATACAGAACTGTACAGAAAAGATCTTCACGACCCAGATAATCAAGAAGGTGTGATCACTCACCTACAGCCAGACATCCTGGAACGTGAAGTCAAGTGGGCCTAAGGAAGCATCACTACGAACAAAGCTAGTGGAGGTGTTAGAATTCCAGTTGAGCTCTTTCAAATCCTGAAAGATGATACTGCGAAAGTGCTACATTCAATATGCCAGCAAATTTGGAAAACTCAGCAGTGGCCACAGGACTGGAAAAGGTCAGTTTTCATTCCAATCCCAAAGAAAGGCAGTGCCAAAGAATGCTCAAACTACCACATAATTGCACTCATCTCACATGCCAGTAAAATAATGCTCAAAATTCTCCAAGCCAAGCTTCAGCCATACGTGAACCATGAACTTCCAGATGTTCAAGCTGGTTTTAGAAAAGGCAGAGGAACCAGAGATCAAATTGCCAACATCCTCTGGATCATGGAGAAAGCAAGAGAGTTCCAAAAAAACATCTGTTTCTGCTTTGTTGACTATCCCAAAGTCTTTGACTGTGTGGATCACAATAAACTGTGGAAAATTCTGAAAGAGATGGGAATACCAGACCACCTGACCTGCCTCTTGAGAAACCTGTATGCAGGTCAGGAAGCAACAGTTAGAACTGGACATGGAACAACAGACTGGTTCCAAATAGGAAAGGGAGTACGTCAAGGCTGTATATTGTCACCCTGCTTATTTAACTTATATGCAGAGTACATCATGAGGAACGCTGGGCTGGAAGAAGCACAAGCTGGAATCAAGATTGCTGGGAGAAATGTCAAGAACGTCAGATATGCAGATGACACCACCCTTATGGCAGAAAGTGAAGAGGAACTAAAGAGCCTCTTGATGAAAGTGAAAGAGGAGAGTGAAAAAGTTGGCTTAAAACTCAACATTCAGAAAACAAAGATCATGGCATCTGGTCCCATCACTTCATGGCAAATAGATGGGGAAACAATGGCTGACTTTATTTTTCTGGGCTCCAAAATCACTGCAGATGGTGATTGCAGCCATGAAATTAAAAGACGCTTACTCCTTGGAAGGAAAGTTATGACCAACCTAGACAGCATATTAAAAAGCAGAGACATTACTTTGTCAACAAAGGTCCGTCTAGTCAAGGCTATGGTTTTTCCAGTGGTCATGTATGGATGTGAGAGTTGAACTTAAGAAAGCTGATCACCGAAGAATTATGCTTTTGAACTATGGTGTTGGAGAAGACTCTTGAGAGTCCTTTGGACTGCAAGGAGATCCAACCAGTCCATTCTAAAGGAGATCAGTCCTGGGTGTTCACTGGTAGGACTGATGTTGAAGCTGAAACTCCAATACTTTGGCCACCTGATGCGAAGAGCTGACTCTTTGAAAAGACCCTGATGCTGGGAGGGATTGAGGGCAGGAG
The DNA here is from genome assembly GCF_049115385.1 of Moschus berezovskii. Classification (NCBI taxonomy): domain Eukaryota; kingdom Metazoa; phylum Chordata; class Mammalia; order Artiodactyla; family Moschidae; genus Moschus; species Moschus berezovskii. The sequence continues at coordinate 82,736,748 of NC_142468.1, forward strand.
GAGAAGGGGATGAAGGAGGATTAGATGGTTGGATGGCATCACCAATTTAATGGACATGGGTTTGGGTGGACTCTGAGAGTTGGTGATGGACAGGGAGGCCTGGCGTGCTGCGGTTCATGTGGTTGCAAAGAGTCAGACACGACTGAGCGACTGAACTGAATTGAAGCAGTGAGTTAATCTAATACTCAAAACATGAGTAAAAAGAAAACTGGTCGAAAATGGAGAAAGTCCAGAAAACTTTGATTCTAAGGCTGTAACCAAGCAATTGGTGTAAAAGTGAAACTTTAGCCAGATGTCAGATGTCAAAGCCCACTTTGTGGAGTCTAACTCTCCAGCGGTAAGAAGCAGGACCCAGGAGGTGAGTGAGGTTTGTTGTAAGGGATCTGTGGAGAGACAGGAAGACAGGACCCTCGACGGCACAGCCAAGCCTCATGGAGATGGAACTGCCTTTGGGGCCCAGATGACACTCTGCAGCAGGCTTTGGGGCTTCACTCACAAGGGTTTCAGCTTTGTGTTGTCTTGGCAACTCCCTGCCTCTGTTTCTACCGCTTCTGCTGCTATTGACCAATTTTGTATGATGCTTCTTGTTCAATAACCCCTTTAAATAAGAATTCAGATTCTTATTGGTTCATGCATCACCATGCAGCACCGGCTGCCTCTGTTTCACAGAGCTTTTGAAATAGGCCATTTTATAGCCCACTGACAAGACTAAACACTGACCTCTCTGGGGTCAGGCACCCCTCCTCGGACCAGGGGAACTGGCCTTCGGGACAGACCACATGGCCAACTTTTCTAAATGAACTATGGACTGTTACAGACACTCAGAGTATGATCATTTGTCTGTCTATTTGCTCTGAACTGGTAAAACCGTTTGTCATGCAGAGTTGGGGAAAAGGAAGCTCATTTGATTGTTGAATGCCAGATTCTGGAGGGTGTGCAGAGCAGAGCTTGTTCTGTTTTCCCTCAAAATGTGTTTAATGTCTCTCACTGCTTCCATCTCCCTGTCTTCAGTTCGGCCACACTGGACTTCTGTCTTTTTATACACCTGTCTCCCCTCTCTCTCTGTCTCTCCTGACCTACAAATACGTTCCTCTGTTTCCGCACCCTCTTTCTACGCCCTCTCTGCTGCTAAGTCACTTCAGTCGTGTCCGATTCTGTGTGACCCCATAGACGGAAGCCCACCAGGCTCCCCCGTCCCTGGGATTCTCCAGGCAAGAACACTGGAGTGGGTTGCCATTTCCTTCTCCCATGCATGAAAGTGAAAGCGAAGTCGCTCAGTCGTGTCCGACTCTTCACCACCCCATGGACTGCAGCCCACCAGGCTCCTCCATCCCTGGGATTCTCCAGGCAAGAACACTGGAGTGGGTTGCCATTTCCTTCTCCAATGTGTGAAAGTGAAAAATGAAAGTGAAGTCGCTCAGTCGTGTCCGACCCCTAGCAACCCCATGGACTGCAGCCTACCAGGCTCCTCCATCCATGGAATTTTCCAGGCAAGAGTACTGTAGGCTGAAATGCCTACTCATTCTTCAATTAAGTTTCTTTGGACTCCCAGCCTAGGTCCCATCTCCACTGTGACGAGCTCCAGTAGAATCTTGTCCTTCCTCTTTCATGACATCCCCTGTTTCTCATTATCTGCCCCTACCTGCCTCTCCCGTTGACAGAGGCTCAGGGAGGGCAGGCTTTCCTGTCTTGTCCCTGCTGTTTCCTCCACTGCTGGTCCTGTGCCTGACACTTAGTGCAACTTCATAAATATTCACAGAACAAATGAGCTTTTGTTATCATACCATCTGTTCAGAATGTTTTCCATTTAAGAAAAAGATAAGAGCCCCAACAATCTCAGTGTTAAGCAGAGCCAAAATAAAATGTTTTCAGAGTTGTGCTAGCAACTCTAGAAAAACTGGGCTTCCGTCAGGGTGGACGGGCAGATTTCCACAGATGTCCTTGGGAAATGACGCAGGAAGGTATGCAGCAGGCAGAGGGGAGGCCCGGGCCCTGTGACGGATCAGGTAACAGCCGAGTGGGGCTGGGGCAGGGGTGGCGCTCCACTCTCTCCACCGCTGGCACTCTGCGCCTCGCCCCCAGCCTGCCTCAGAGGAGCCGCTCCAAGGACACTCTGGAACAGCAAACATGGGGTTTTGTTTGCAGACTTGGCTGAGCCACAAGGCCTCTCCCTGACCTTCTCCCCGCACAGTCATAAAGGGAAAGGGCCTGTTTAAAGTGCAATTGCCCAAGGTCCCCCTCCATATTGCCACCCTTTCGAGGGAGCAGCTCAGTTGGGCCTTGCCTCCAGGGAGGGGCAAGGACACTCCCCAGAGCCCGGCCCTCGGCACTTTACCCTGGGGCAGGTGCCTTCACCGGGAGTGAGGGCCAGCCAGCTGGGTCTCTAGGAGTCCCTCCCCAGCCAGGGGCTGGGCTGGGCAGCAGGTGCCTTTGTGAAGGAGCCAGGGACCCGCTGGTTTTCTTAATTGATGGAAAGCTGTTTGGGGGATGTGCAGAGAACGAAGGAAGGCCACACAGCTGGCCTGCAAAGTCACCTAGGACATCATCCAGAATAGCAGAGTAGCTCTCCCCACCCCTCGCACCACCCCATCTCACCGGCGTGTCCCGAGTCCTTCCCTGGGATTATCAGACCCGATAATCACGGTTTCTGTACCGTGAAGATGACACAGCTTTCTCTGTCTCCACTCCTGCTACTTCCCTGCCTTGTCTCTGTGGCTCTTTTCTTCGGTCCCATCCTACTGTCAGCTTCCCTCCCTGTGTCTCACAGTGGGGTCTGACGGGGTCAGCCTGTCACCATGACTCTCATACCAGACCCCCTCCAAGGCCGTTGGCCCGGCAGTGGGAAGCTGCCCCTGAATTAGAGACTCATTCCTGGCTTAATCAGTTATAACTGGAGCCACATGTGCAGAACCGGTAACCTGTTCGTTCACTGGACACGTAGGGCGCATCTTCTATGCCAGGCTATGTCTTCACATGGAGACTACAGCAATGAGATGAAAACCACACAAGCCTCCATCTTCATGAACCTCACATTTTACTGGTGGCTGGGAGGACTGACAAGCAAAGAAAAGGAAAACATAGGATAGATGTTGATTCACTTGATGGAGAAAAAGCAAGATTGGGGTACAGGGAGTGAGTGAAACAGGGGTGTGTGCCACTTTCAGATGAGGTGTTTGGGAAGGTCCACGTGGGAGAATGGCGTCTGAGTCATTAAGGACACAAGGAAAGTGAGAATGCCGAGAAGGAACACTCACAGAGCCCTGGCAGACATGACAAGTCTTCTGGAGTGTCACTTGGTAGTGACACGGTCAGCACCCAGAATCACAGGGAAGCCGGGCCCTCTAGGGCCTCACAGATGAGAGGGCGAAACCTCCAGAAAGTACACAGTGCACTGTATGATGCTTGATTGAGTCTGAGAAGGAGCACAAGGGGTATTTCAGAAGGGAACCTGAGTGCCGGCACCCATGCTGTCTGCACCTGTCTCTGCCCCAAAGCCCCACTGTGGGAGCAAGGATGCCCTGACTTCCAATTCAGTCAGTTCAGTTCAGTTCAGTCACTCAGTCGTGACCGACTCTTTGCGACCCCATGAACCACAGCACGCCAGGCCTCCCTGTCCATCACCAACTCCTGGAGTTCACTCAAACTCATGTCCATCGAGTCGGTGATGCCATCCAGCCATCTCATTCTCTGTCATCCCCTTCCCCTCCTGCCCCCAATCCTTCCCAGCATCAGAGTCTTTTCCAGTGAGTCTTGGAAGGAAAGTTATGACCAACCTTGATAGTATATTAAAAAGCAGAGACATTACTTTGCCAACAAAGGTCTGTCTAGTCAAGGCTATGGTTTTTCCCATGGTCATGTATGGATGTGAGAGTTGGACTGTGAAGAAAGCTGATCGTCAAAGAATTGATGCTTTTGAACTGTGGTGCTGGAGAAGACTCTTGAGAGTCCCTTGGACTGCAAGGAGATCCAACCAGTCCATTCTAAAGGATGTTGATCCTGGGTGTTCATTGGAAGGACTGATGCTAAAGCTGAAACTGCAATCCTTTGGCCACCTCGTGCGAAGAGTTGACTTCCAATTAGGAACGCTCTAATTCAATGAGCCTTAACGTCTAGGGAAGGTCAGAATCTCCTGGGCTGCTTGTTAAGTCATGCAGATCGCAGGGCCCATACCCAGAGGTTCTGATCCAGTAGGTTCCGGTGCGGGGCCCGATGATTACATTTCTTACACTTCCCTCACGTGATCCTTGTACACACTGCACACTCTGAGCAGCGCTGGCCTCATTTGCACTCTCATTACTAACTCTCAGCCCCTCCAGCTTTGCTCTTCCCTCTGAAATGAACTGCCTCCTCTTCTGTTTTTCCTTCAAAGCCCAGCTGGGAGCCACTTCCTGGGGGAAGCCTTCCCTGACTTCCAAGGCAAAGTCCTTGGTGCCCTCCTCTGAGTATTTTCCCCTTAGATTTTTATCGCGTCTAACTACTGCACTCACATCTATCTGCCTTTTGGATTATAAGCACCTGAGGACAACTTCTCCAGTTCCTGTTACCAGGTATGTGTTCAACAAAGCTTTCTGAAGTCCCATCTTGCTTTTCCCTGATGTTGTGAAAAGGAAGGTTGTCTGGGGAAAGAATTCCAAGTCGACCCTACCTCTGGGCTGCCCTTACCATTGAAACCCTATTTCACCCGAAGTCCTGCTTTCCCCTGAACTTCCTGGTTCCAGCCAGTCCAGGCCCACTGATGTAATGCCATCTGGCCATTAAGGAAGTTGAAATTCTTTCTCTGACAAGTGAGGTTTAAAATTTTTAGAGAGCTGTTTTATTAAGACTCAAATACACACAGTCAAGCACCAGAATGGCAAAGCAGGCACGGCTTGGCCGGAGGATCAGGAGACTCAAAGAGTGACCTTGGGCAGAGCACTGGCCCCTTCATGTGTCAAAGGATGGACCTGGATAAAAGGATTTCTCAGGTCCTTTCCAGCTCTCAAATTCCGGGATTATAGAATCTTGAGTCCAGTTAGATGTTCAACAAAGATATCCAGACTCTTAGCATGAGTGTGCCAAGTCTAGTGGGAAATTTGTCCTTCTTACAAGCTGTTGCCTAGTTTTATCTCTGCATGTGGAGTCATAAGAAAGCCCTAAATATCCACATGTGTAATAGTGTGAGGCAGCTGCAGGAGCAAGCTGGGGAACTAAACTGTACCGTAGAGAGAGGCACACAGACCAGGGTTTGGATCTTAGGATCACTACCGTGTGACTTTCAGCAAATCCGTCAACTTCTCTGAGCCTTGGTTTCCTCATCTGTAAAATGAGAGCAAGAACAGTCTCTACCTGAGAGGATTACTACACAAAATAAGAGAAAATAATTAACAGCAAGGTTTACAAAGAGGCTAGTTCATCAGGTTTTAGCTTTCAGGGTCTTCCTCTGGGCCATTTCAGTCCATCTCTGCTGCCAAGTTGGCCCCTAAATGAGGAAAACATTGTGTACTCGGAGCTCCAAAGTCCTGATGAGCTTCTGGTTACCCCTCATGGCCTTGCTGGGTCATTTATTCATCCAACCCGTATCTATGGCTGTTGTTCAGTCGCTCAGTCGTGTCCAACTCTTTGCGACCCCATGGACTGCAGCACACCAGGCTTCCCTGTCCTTCACCAACTCCCAGAGCTTACTCAAACTCATGTCCATTGAGTCGGTGATGCCATCCAACCATCTCATCCTCTGTTGTCCCCTTCTCCTTCCTGTCTTCAATCTTTCCCAGCCTCAGGGTCTTTTCCAGTGAGTCAGTTCTTCTCATCAGATGGTCAAAGTATTGGAGCTTCAGCATCAGTCCTTCCAATGAACACTCAGGACTGATTGACTGGTTTGATCTCCTTGCTGTCCGAGGGACTCTCAAGAGTCTTCTCCAACACCACAGTTCAAAAGCATCAATTCTTTGGTGCTCAGCCTTCTTTATGGTCCAACTCTCACATCCATACACGACTACTGGAAAAACCATAGCTTTGACTAGACGGACCTTTGTCAGCAAAGTAATATCTCTGCTTCTTCTTTTTTTTTTATTTTATTTTATTGGAGGCAAATTACCTTACATCAATATATTTGTTGGTTTTGCCATACATTGACACGAATCCACCCTGGGTGTACATGTGTTCCCTTTCTTGAACCCCCCTCCCACCTCCCTCCTCCCCATATCCTCCCTCCAGGTCATCCCTGTGCACCAGCCCCAAGCATCCTGTATCATGCATCGAACCTGGACTGGTGATTCATTTCACATATGATAATATACATGCTACAATGCCATTCTCCCAAATCATCCCCCCCTCACCCTCTCCCACAGAGTCCCAAAGACTGTTCTATACACCTATGTCTCTTTTGCAGTCTCGTATACAGGGTTAAGGTTACCATCTTTCTAAATTCCATATATATGCGTTAGTATACTGTATTGATGTTTTTCTTTCTGGCTTACTTCACTCTGTATAATAGGCTCCAGTTTCATCCATCTCATTAGAACTGATTCAAATGCATTCTTTTTGATGGCTGAAAAATACTCCATTGTGTATATGTACCAAAGCTTTCGTATCCATTCATCTGCAGATGGACATTTAGGTTGCTTCCATGTCCTGCCAATTATAAACAGAGCTGCAATGAACATTGGAGTACATGTGTCTCTTTCAATTCTGGTTTCCTCGGTGTGTATGCCCACGAGTGTGATTGCTGGATCATATGGCAGTTCTAGTTCCAGTTTTTTGAGGAATCTCTACACTGTTCTCCATAGTGGCTGTACTAGTTTGCATTCCCACCAACAGTGTAAGAGGGTTCCCTTTTCTCCACATCCTCTCCAGCATTTATTGCATGTAGACTTTTGGATAGCAGACATTTTGACTGGTGTGAAATGGTATCTCATTGTGGTTTTGATTTGCATTTCTCTGATTATGAGGGATGTTGATGGACACCTTATCTTTGACAAAGGAGGCAAGAATATAAAATGGACAAAAGACAGTCTCTTTAACAAGTGGTGCTGGGAAAACTGGTCAGCCACATGTAAAAGAATGAAACTAGAACACTTCCTAACACCATACACCAAAATAAACTCAAAATGGATTAGAGAGCTAAATGTAAGGCCAGATTCTATAAAATTCCTAGAGGAGAACATAGGCAAAACACTCTCCGACATAAATCACAGCAGGATCCTCCATGACCCACCTCCCAGAATATTGGAAATAAAAGCAAAAATAAGCAAATGGGACCTAATTAAAATCAAAAGTTTCTGCACAGCAAAGGAAACTATAAGCAAGGTGAAAAGACAGCCTTCAGAATGGGAGAAAATAATAGCAAATGAAGCAACTGATAAAGGATTAATCTCCAAAATATACAAGCAGCTCCTGCAGCTCAATTCCAGAAAAATAAATGACCCAATCAAAAAATGGGCCAAAGAACTAAACAGACATTTCTCCAAAGAAGACATACAGATGGCTAATATCTCTGCTTCTTAATACGCTGTCTCAGTTGGTATAGCTTTCCTTCCAAGGAGCAAATGTCTTTTAATTTCATGGCTGCAGTCATCATCTGCAGTGATTTTGGAGCCCAAGTTTTATCCAAATGCCAGGTATGGGATGAAGAATAGATACGGATAGCTAAGACACTATCCCTATCCTCAAGGAGAAGGTGCTTTTTATAGCTCAGGATATAAAAAAAAAATTGATAGTTATCATGTGATGAGCAAATGCTTTCAGGGTCCAAGCACATAGGAGAGTTCAGAGGAGAATTCCTGGGCCAGGTGACATTGCACTGAAGAGTAAGGAGAACTGGGCCAGTTGGCTGGTGGGAGGGATGAGGATTCTGGGGGGAGAGGGACAGTAGTCCGGAGAAGTGAGCAGGACTGTATCACCAAAGTCTGTGTCCCTCCATGTAGACATTAGTCTTCAATTTAGGATTTAGCAGAGGCACTGCAGGGTTTAAGCAAGGGAATGGCAGGATTGGCTTTCTGTTTATAAAGATCTCTCGTGCTGTCATGTAGAGAACCTGGGGGAGGTTGACAAGACTAGAAAAGGAGAAAACCATCCCGATAGCGCTGATCCAGCGTGAGGATGGCTGAAGGTGGTGACAGAGGAGAGATGTGACGTTTGCAAGGCATTTCCAGGGTGCCAGCTACAGCAAGGCAATGAATTGGATGACAAAGTGATTGAGGATTCTGCCCTGGCCATCCAAGTGAAGGCTATCATTACTGAGATGGTGAACACAGGGGAGAATATTTGGGGCAGGGTGAGGGATGAAATCAGTTTCAGCAGATTTAGGGCATGTGAAGCTCGAGAATTGTTAAAGATAGGCTCACCTAACCCTATTCACAGATCACTGAGAAGGAACTGATAGAGGAAAAAAGTTGAAGATGGTGAAGAAAAGAAGGCACTAATCATTGCTTCCAGAAAGCTCTAGAAGAGACCAGAAAGCATGCAAACTCAAGCACGGTGGGAGGATGAATCTTAGCTGGGAGTGTGGCCCACCTCAGCTCTTGGGATGGCAGGAAGGAGGCAGCCCCAGGTGTGCTCCAGGTCCCGGGGAGCCCTGCCCTTCTCCTTGCCCAAAAGTCTCTGACCCATTCAGTTGACCCTCACTGCCTCCCTCAGCCAGGCGGCAAATTAGTTCTATGAGTAGGACCAACAGTACTTCACCAACCACTTTGAGCAAAGAGGTGGCCTTGCCTAAGTGACTGCGCTTCCAGTTTCTCATCTGTAAAATGGAGCTGGATGACATCAGAGGGTGGTTGTGAGCATGGCATGAGACTCTGTGTGAATGTGCTCGGGGGCTCGGAATAGTGCCCAGCCCAGGGATGCTCCTCACAAAGGAAGCCGATCCTCCCAGGCTCTGGGTGTGTGCTGACAGCCCCGGGGTTTACCTGGGGTGCTTCAGGCCTCCTCCTGCTCAGACTGGCCTCCTGTTTCCACCCCTCTCCTCTCTCCATTAAATTCCTGTTTCCAATTTTTAGTTCATTTGAAAAATCAAAGATAACAAACAAGCTGTGAGTTAGAAGTTCTCCAAGCTGCCTAGCACTTAGAAAAAAATTTCTGGCCAATAATCAGAATCTGTGGAATTTAGGGATTTAGGGCCATGGAATTTTTGTTTTGAACACTGGTCTGATGAGAAGAGCACAGAATCTGTAATGAGTGAAACTAAATTTTGAGATTCCCTGGTAGCTCAGCTGGTGAAGAATCCACCTGCAATGCAGGAGACCCCAGTTCGATTCTGGAGTTGGGAAGATCCCCTGGAGAAGGGATAGGCTACCCACTCCAGTATTCTTGGGCTTCCCTGGTGGCTCAGCTGGTAAAGAATCTGCCTGAAATGCAGGAAACCTTAGTCCTGGCTCTGTATTTAAGCGGGCAGACTTGGGGCACCTCTCTGAGCTTTCATTTCTTCTTCTATAAAACCTCTTCACAGAGTGACTGTAAAGAACAAACAAGCTAGCATCAGGCAGTGCCCTCGGAGAGCAGTCTTGCGTGGGCATGCTGCGTGGGCATGTAGGATGGTCTCCATGTCTGAACGTGGAGCTGCCAGCCCGGGTACAATTTGATGACTGAGTCCTCAGAAGCCCCTAGGGAGATGGTTTCCCTAACTCTGCCATCATAACAGCTGGACTCGATGAACAATAATGTTATTTATTTTAAATGTATTTATTTTTGGCTGCGCTGAGTCTTCTTGGCTGTGCACAGGCTTTCTCTCATTGTGGTGAGCAGGGCTTTTCACTGTGGTGGCTCCTCTTGTAGCGCACAGGCGCTAGGGTGTGTGGGCTTCAGGAGCTGCAGCTCACTGGTGTCGTTGCCCCGAGGCATGTGGAATCTTCCCAGACCAGGGATCAAACACACATCCCATGCATTGGTGGGCAGATTCTGAACCACCGGACCACCAGGGAAGTCCAACAAGAGTGTTCTAAACATATATCATTATTTTTCTACCATACATTAGTAGTAATGTTATTATTACTAGTAATGGCTCCTGTTTGCTGAGCACTCAGGGTGCGCCACCCACCTTGCTAGGGTTTACCATACATTATCACGTTTAATCCTCTCTAGGACCTCGTGAGCTGATACTGTTATTATCCCCTGTGAACAGTGAGAAAACAGATACTTAGGCTGAAATTACTCACAGTTAGTACAGGGTGGAACCACAGTTTGCATTTTAACCACCACCCTTGCTGCCTCCCAACCGAGTGCCTGATGGATCTTTCCCTTGCCCAGCACGTGTTCTATCTGGCCCCTACCCCAAAATAACTAAACCATGTGTATCCTTCCATACATTTGATTTTTAAACAGAAGTATTTTGGTTAGGGAGCGGGGGATGGTTTGCTTTTTGCATCATCTGATTCCCGGGAGCTTTCAGGGAAAGGAGTGGGGCAGGAGGGTCTCACTGCATTCTCCAGACTACCCCACACAGACTCCCCTCTACCCAAGTCTGCCTGCCCAGCAGAGTCCCTTCAGCTTACTGCCTCCATCTGCAGGGCCAGAGACAGCCCTGCTCCCCAGACTGAGAGAACTTCCCTGGAAATCAAGCCTTCTGGGTTGAGTGAGCAATGTCATCTTTCGTGGCTGCAAAATTTCTTACCACCACCCCCACACACACTGCATAGGGGAAGCAAACTAGCTTAACCGTGGAGCTCATGCAGGAGAAGAGATGGGGACGTGATCAATCACCTGGACTTTGTGCTACCCCATTTTGAACCTGTCCACTTAAATCTCTTTTTACTGATAAGCTCGTGCTCTTTACTTCAATGGCCTGCTTCCAGCGAAGCAGAAGGTGGGGAGAGCTGGGCCACAGGGCACCGTGACAGTGGGGCAGCTGCCAACAGAAGGCTGCTTGACGTCGACCTCGAGGCTTAACCCACTCCGCCCTGATGCCGAGTGTGCTGGGAGCCACAGGGCCTGCTCTGGGGAGCAAGGGCCCCCCGCCAGAGCCAGAGTCCTCAGGATGGTTCTCCTGACTTGCCATGCCAGTGGATGTTGCTCCAAAAAATCCCCTTTATCCCTGAATACACTTTTTTTTAAAGTTGGAAAGAGAAAAACCAAATAAAGTTTTGAAAAAGTAGGTATATTCAATATCTTGTAATAATCTATAATAGAAAAGAATCTGACAAAGAATAGATACATCTATGTATAATTGAATCCCTTTTCCGTGCATCTGAAACATTGTAAATCAACTCTAATTCAATTTAAAAAGAGATTATTTCATTACTAAGGATGACATTTATTTTATTTAGTTTATTTTTGGTAAAAATGTTTGTGTGTGAACAAAGAGTCTCAGTCACATGCGACTCTTTTTGCCTCCAAATGAACTATAGCCCACCAGGATCCTATGTCCGTGGAATTTTCTGGGCAAGAATACTGGAGTGGGTTGCCATTTCTTCTTCCAGGGGATCTTCCCAACCCAGGGGCTGAACTCTAGTCTCCTGCTTAAAAATGTGGGCTGCATATAAAACGAAATAAACATAATTAGAAAAGTCTCTTAGGGCAGGTAAATGTGTAATTTTCTTATGTGCAAATTAGGATGCGTTGTACAAAAGCAGGTTCAGTTGTATATGTGTCCTCATAGCACCTGGGTAAGAACTTGGTCTGCACTATCTCCTGTGAAGTGGATTTTCCTTGACAGATGATGGTGCAGGTATTTGCCCAGGGTCCAAGGCAATAAGTCGCATAATTGCTATTCCAGACTTGCGCTGTCTTGGCAAATATGGGGAAGGCTTGTGACTCTGACAAGCATCTGCTTCTCCTGGGAAGTGTGCCCACAAGGAATGCCTAAAAAGAGTGGAAACTGTCTGCTTTCTTTACCTGAATTCACTCATTCACTTGTTCATTCAGCAAGCATGAATTAAGGGCTTATTCTGTGTCTGCATGTTCCAGGTGTTAGAAATAAGATATAGCCCCTGTCCAGCCAAGCACTAAATTGACATTGTGTAGAAGGTAAAACATTGTAAATGCCAAATTTAGCAAAACCTTTCTTGATGGATTTCATTTTCTCTTTGTCCTAAAAACTCATAGCACTGATATTTGCCAAGAAATGCCATTCCTAAACCTTCTGACTATGTTTAGCAAACATTTTTATCACGCCTTTCCAAAACTCATCCCTTCTTATCCCAGTTAGACTGCAAACAGTTTGACAGCAGAGGTACGGCACTTAACAGCCTCTCAGAATATGTGCTCTGATGTCATGCATATCATTTCTCACACCTAATAATTTCGCTATAGAATCGAAATGTTCGTACTTAAGCAAATTATCAATCTTATTTTTAAGTATTGAGTTGCACACTCTCAGTTTAACCTATCACTTTTTCCCCCCCTTGGATCTAAATCTAGACTGTGAATCCATGTGTGTAGCGTGATAATACATTATATAATTTGAAATTAAGTTCTTTAAGTCTCCTGTTCCTATAAATCTAGAGAAATTGCCAGGGATATATTCACTTTAAGAACTTGCTTCCCAACTTTTTCGTTCTCTCTCCCGCTTCCCTTGCAGTCTCCCACATGACAATATAATTTTTCCAAGTTCACACCCTGCCTTCTGGCCTGTGAACAAAGGCTAGGGGAGCCTGAGGGAGGTCATTGCCCCCTGCCTGTTGTTCCTGAGAGTTCTTAGGTCCCCGCCATGTTCTCGTTTAAACACAAGACCTGTTAAGTACTTCCTAAAGCCAGAAGTTTGGAGAAGGAGAAGGAAAAGCTGTCGGAACTAAACCAGCTGCCAGTCTGATGACCATAGTACAGAACCGATTCAGGGCCAGCGGTGGGGGCAGGGGAGAGGCTGGGGTAAAACTGTAAGTTCAGGAGCTCTCCTTCTCCCTGGGCTGCGGGAGCCCTGCCCTTCCTCACCTCGGCCACCCTCCAGCCAGGTGCGAACTTGGTGCTGTACCTGCAGAAGAAGGAGGAGGAGTTTTCTTCCCTAAGCAGTGCCTGACATCTTGCCAGGAGGCCTGGGGCCCCACGGGTGTCACAGGTGGCTCAGATGGGCTTGAGTGTCCTGTTCCCAGTCGAGGCTGGTCTGGAGGGAGGTTCCTTAGAGGGAACCTCTGGAGATGGTTGTGGGTGTGGGAGACCTTCTCTCTTTTCTTGGGAAGGATGTAAACTGCTCCATCACCCTACCATCTAATTACAGTGTTCCAATCTTGTGGTCCCACTCTCAAGAAAAGACAGCAAATCTCTAGGCTGGCATGACCGGGAGCTCACCTGTACCCAAATCCCTCCACTTCGCCTATCCTCTGGCCTAAAATTCGTGCTACTCTCTCCAGTAGGTGCAGGAAAAAAGACCACGGGAAAATGAAAGTGTGCTGTTGGAAAGTGAAAGGTGTAAGCTCTGGAGTAATGGGCCTGTAAGACCATCCGGTTAGCTGACGCCACCTGGGAGAAGGCAGGCCTTGAGACACAGAGCAGGATCAGCGGGGTGAGTCCGAAGGCAGAGGTGGGTCAGGAGGTCCCTTGGCACCAGCTGCTTGTGACACTGGGGCAGGAAGAAGGAAGCCAAGGAGGGAAATGGAGGTGAGGCTGGAATAGGCAGGGTGACATCTCTGGCTCAGCCGGGGTTGTGCCCTAAGGGAAGAGGCAGCGGCCTCGCACTGCTCCCAGCCCTTGGCAGCTGTAGGGGAACATGGGCCTCATTGGCCAGACTTTTATTTTTTATTTTTGGAGAAACCAACCAGCTTTTTTGTATGTCAGCAACTAATTTAATTATTTTTAAACACTCATGGGCCTGCACAGTACAAGCTAAATGAAATATCTATGGGCCCCCTTCAGCTACCAAGGAAAATGAAGGAAGAGACTGCCCAGGTCGTATTTGCTTCCAGGGCAGCTAAAACCCCGGATTTCCAGCTCTAACACAGAGTAAACAGCAAGAGGCCTTAATCAAACCCTTTGAGATCCACCCACAATAGTATTGGCACTTCCCTGGTGGTTCAGAGGGTAAAGTGTCTGCGTGCAATGTGGGAGACCTGGGTTCAATTCCTGGGTCAGGAAGATCCCCTGGAGAAGGAAATGGCAACCCACTCCAGTTCTCTTGCCTGGAAAATCCCATGGATGGAGGAGCCTGGTAGGCTACAGTCCATGGGGTCGCAAAGGGTCGGACACAACTGAGCAACTTCACTTCTTCTTCACAATAGTGTTAGCTTCTTTGTACCTCAGTTCCATAGCTTGACCTTGAAAACAGTTCAAAGTTCAATCCATTCTTTTCTCTTTTCCCTCTTCTTCCAGCTCAAACAAAACTGAACCACAAGTCTTCCTAGGAAACTTTCTCTGCAGAGGCAGTGCTTAATTCTAGAGAAGACCTTTGCCTCCGTATCATTCGTCAAGAAGGTTCCAGATGGGTTCCCGAGCCAGCAGTGTTTTGAACTTGGACAAAAGCCCTGAATGACCTTGGGCAAAGTAGCTAGCCTATCTGATTTCCTTCTTTTCCTCATTAAGAAAAACTATTATACTGGACGGGGGAGGGTGTGGAGCACAAAACCAAGAGAGCCAGATCCCTCATCTTCCAGATGCCAGGCACCTCCGTTTCCTGCTCCATGATGTCAGGGAGTCATGCTGCAGGCCCTGGGTGCTATGGGTCCCTGACATCACTCTCCTCTGCGAACTCAGGCAGGCCCTCTGACAACAATGTGAAATGGGTAACATTTGCCTTCTTCAAGCTTCATCCCTCCTCCCGTTACCTGATGCCCTGGAGTTGAACTCTGGATGCCCCAGGACACTTGAGAAAGAATCCTGGTGTTCTACTAACTGATATAGCGAGGTATGCATGTGTGTGTGTGTGTGTGTGTGTGTGTGTTTATGTGTATGTATGTGTGTATATATGTGTATGTGTGTATGCGTGTGTGTGTGTATGTGTGTGTGTGTGTATGTGTGTGTGTGTATGTGTGTGTATATATATATATAAAGCTAGAGAATATTATGGACATATGAACAACTCTTATACCAAAAACTACATGAGAAATTTTTGCCCTTTTGTCTTTTCGTCAAGGTTCAGAATGTACTAACCCCTGACTTTACAGATCACATCCAGGACTTCATGCTGAATGTCATTAAGTGTTTGGAACTGCCTGCTCATCCTGACTTGGAAGCAAGTTTATTTATTCAGTATAAAAGGAAGTATTTGAACTCACAGAGTGTGATTCTCTGCAACTTTTAAAAGCAGCAAGACTGGACAGACAACTTTTAGGACAATAAGACATATTTCTCTGTTCTGAATACTTTTTGCTATCTTAACTAGACAATTCTAGCTATGTAGGAGCTGAACAATCAAAAGGACTTAGTTTTGGCTAATACAGGTAATAAGTTCGATGACAAAAATGAGCCTGTTTTTTGGCCTAAAATTCCATCTGTTGTCTTTGCCTCCATTCAGCTGTTTAGTTTTTGAACCATTCTTTTGTGAAACTAAACATGTAAACAACATTTTCATGAATATCACCATATCACCTAGGTGAATATGATAAATTCTCCCCAACCCACTCTTAGTTCTTTGCCTTGGTTTTTTAGCTCTAGCTGGCCTTTGGAATGAAAGATTTGCATAAAATCAGGGCAAAAGCAAATGGAACTGTCCTTTGCTGACTGGCAGGCACAGAACATGGTCTCTATTCCTTTCTTTCTATCTCTCCTCTACATTTAGCATGGTTTCCACCACAAAAGACATGTCAGAGAGATTATGCTTGAGAATTGACTGAGAGAGAAGTCCAGCCACTGCTTTACGGTTAATCAAACAACAGGCAGGCTGACAGGTTGCCCACAAGCTGAACCCCCAGCTGGCCTAGCTCTGGGCACATCCTTCCTGTCTCTTACCCAAGTTTCACTTGTTGCGATGGAGCTTCTTTCACAGAGACTCTTTTCAGGGCATGGTTTTGTCATGGTTCCCAACTCATCTTCCCTTCTCCAAGTGAACATGGGGCTCTCTCAGTCCCATCCTAAGAAGCTGGATGATTCTCCTGAAGTTCCCATCCTGGCCTCTTTTCCCCCAAGCAGCTAATCATGTTGATCTCTTTGGCTTCTCCTCTGATACTTACAGCTTTGCCTGCTGTCATTTAGAAGCTGCTAATGGAGAAGGACACAGCAGAGTGAATTCCATCAAAGTGCTCTTCTTCCAAGCCACCAAGTGGAAGCCAGTATCACGCTTTGCCCTGAGTATTTTGTTGATGCTACACTAATCTCAACACCTGCCATGATCCCTATGGGTCTGGGGCTGTTTTCTCCTTTTCTGTTTTGAGGCATAACCTGTCATTCTCCTGCTTTATTTGTGCAGCTTGGGTTTTCCCTGACCCTCCCTCTCTTTTTTGCCCTGGTCCCTAGACAGCTCAGGGTTAGAACATTAACGTTTGTGCCCTACTGCCGTTCCTGGAGCCGCTGCACAGTGACCCGCTCTTACCACAGGCCTTTTCCCAGGGTCCTATCCGTGATGGGCAGCTCTCAGGAAGGACAAATGCACAATTTCATTTTGTTTCATGAGACTCTTGCTGGCAGTTGAACTGGCTGGCTGGTTGGAATTAATGACCTTGCGTTGAAAGCCATTGCATTTTTCCTTCTCAGAGTCATCACAGCTGCCCACTGCCCTCTGAATTCTATGCTAATATTGTATGTACTTTGGTGATGCTGCTGCTCTTGGGAGAGAGATGTTGCCATGTGTGCACTTACTGCTTTGCATAGAGGTCTACCACCAGGGTTTAACTCTCTGCCAAAACCGGGTGCTATTTAACAGTGTGATCATTTGTCAGATATGGGGTTTTCCTTAAGTTTCCCTTCACGATAGGGTTTGTTGGCATCAAAGACTCAGGGAGTGGCAAGAAATTGGTTTCAGGACCCCAGTTTGAGGGAGGCAAGTGATGAGGAGGCACCAAGAGATTAATTTTGGGTTGACTTTTGAAGTTAATCATCCAGGATATGACACATATTTATCAGGGCTGCCCAGGTGGTGCTGTGGTAAAGTATCCACCTGCCAATGGAGGAGACTCGAGAAACATGGGTTCGATCCCTGGGTCGGGTAGATCCCCTGGAGAAGGAACAGGCAACCCACTTCAGTGTTCTTACCTGGAAAATTCCATGGACAGAGAAGCCTGGTGGGCTGCACGAGTCAGACACGACTGAGCACAGCTCTGTCTATCTGTCTGCTATACGCAAGTACCGTGTGTGCAAGCAGTGGGAAACATTGAAGAGCTGTTAAACTAGAGCATCAGATGATTTGTTTTAGGAGCCACAAGTCATAAGTCCCAAAACCTCTTTGAGGAATAAATGAAAATTACCTGGAAATAGTACTTGTATTTATCAGCTCTTCTCTTTCTTTTTCCTTTTTTAAAAAATGTTCTAAAATAGAACTGTCATCGGAGGCACCAATGAAGCCTGATAGAGGCATCACAGGAGAAGAATCAATGCCAGTGCCCTCCTGGTGTGAGATTATTGAGGAGGAAGAGAGGGGAAGTGTGACATCTTACCTTTGTGGGCTCTTGGCCACCATATCCTGGGGATTTTTTTTAAGGGACTGAACAACTCAATCAAGGGAAGTTAACAAGAGTCAGATTCCAAAACCTAATTTTTGAGGCCAAATACTATAAAACTGCTTAAGACCCTGCCATAGAGTGGATACCCAGGCTTAGCTGGATTAAATCTATATTATCATAGAGAAGCACTAAATAGAAGAACTAGAAAAAATTCCTATTAATGTTAAAATAGAATGAAAACTGAAAAAGTCATTTAGATTTAAAAGTGGTATTTGTAAATTTGTTTACAAACCAATTAATGTAAAATTTACAAAATTAAAATGAGCTCAGATCTTCTGGCCCACAAGAAGTTTACCATCCTAGGTACATGTCTGGTAATGTTGGAATGGATTTGCATGAGAATTTGGGCTAGATTTTCAAAAATTTTGTCGTCAAAGGTTTTGTTGGTTATTGGAAAGCGCTCTTCACCTAATGGCAGATCCTTCTCTACAGCATTTCTAGCCAGAGGCAGCTAACTGCTTTCTTTCTTTTTTGCAAAGCACCTCACATAATTTCAAGGAAACATTATTTTAGGACTCAAGTTTATACTAATTACCAGATATTCTGAGAAGATATAAACTCCAGACATTCAGAAGAGCTTAATTCACCACATTTAAAAAAAACACTTGAAGTTAACATTATAGTTTGCAGAAGATAAATTCCTAACTCTGTCTATTTTGTTTAATTTTGCTGTTAAGAATGTCCTTAATTCTTTCAAGTGTCTGTAGAATTCACTCTCAAAGTAAAAACAATTTAAATTCACCTTAAGATAATTTAAACACCACTAGAGTGTGTGTAACACTTGGAGTGGGGAGAAGGGCTGAGGGCTTTGTGAAACCTAATGCTAAACATTCAGAGTTTAAAATGACGGAACACTAGGCAGTGGTTTTTGTAGTGACTGTCTGCCTTCCCTCCCCTCCCCCACTGGACCTTGTGTCTGATCAGCGGGAGGTTCCTGCCTTAAGCTTCAACTCTGCCTATGTGGTCTTCCTTCATAGTAAATTCTCCCAACTATAGAAGACGAGATCTCGTAAAATAACTGTGACACTCCAACATGCTTATAGACATTTAGAAAAATGAAAAAAGGTGCCATGAACTGAACGTGTCCTTCCCGTCCAATACCCCAAATTCATTAGTTGGAGCCCAATGTGATGGTGTGGTGATATTTGGAGGAGGGGCCTTTAAGGAGGAAATTCGAGCCATGCTCAGTCATGTCTGACTCAGTGAGCCTGCCAGACTCCACTGTCCATGGGATTTTCCAGCCAACAATCCTGGAGTGAGTGGCTATTTCCTACTCCAGGGGATCTTTCCAGCACAGGGATCCAACCCGCATCTCTTGGGTCTCCTGCATTGGCAGACAGAGTCTTTACCACTGAGCAACCTGGAAGCAAGGAGGAAATTAGAGTTAAATTAGGTGGGGTTCTCATGATGGGAACAGTGACAGACTTTATTTTCTTGGGTTCCAAAATCACTGCAGATGGTGACTGCAGCCATGAAATTAAAAGATACTTGCTCCTTGGAAGAAAAGCTATGACAAACCTAGATGGCATGTTAAAAAGCAGAGACATCACTTTGTCAACAAAGGTCCATCTAGTGAAAGCTATGGTTTTTCCAGTAGTCATGTATGGATGTAAGAGTTGAACTATAGAGAAGGCTGAATATTAAAGAGAATTGATGCTTTTTATCTGTGGTATTGGAGAAGACTCTTGAGAGTCCCTTGGATTGCAAGGAGATCCAACCAGTCCATCCTGAAGGAAATCAGTCCTGAATATTCATTGGAGGGACTGATGCTGAGGCTGAATTTCACTATTTTGGCCACCTGATGTGAAGAGCCAACTCACTGGAAAAGACCCTGATGCTGGGAAAGATTGAGGGCAGGAGAAGAAGGGGACAACAGAGGTTGAGATGGTTGGATGGCATCACCAACTCTATGGACATGAGTTTGAGCAAGCTCCGGGAGTTGGTGATGGACAGGGAGGCCTGGCGTGCTGCAGTCAGTGGGGTCCCAAAGAGCCAACATGACTGAGTGACTGAACAATAACAACTCATGATGGGATTAATGCCCTGCTGAAAAGGAAGCTGCAGGAAATCTCTCCCTCCCTCTGTCTCTCCCTCTCCCCCACCGGCTCCCAGCATGAATGTTCCAAGGAAGGGCCACGTGAGGACCTAATGAGAAGGTGGCCGTCTGTCAACCAGGAAGAGGCCTCTCATCAGGAACCGAATCAGCTGGCACCTTGGTCTTGAATTTCCCAGCCTCTAGAAGCGTGAGAAACAAACGTTTGTTGTTTAAACCTCCTAGTCTATGGTATTTTGTTATAGCAGCCAGAGCCAACTGATTTCAGAAGCCTTCCCCAGCCAGCTGGTTTTACTGACACGGCTTAGAAACTGTTGAGATCATATGATAATCTTTATGTGTAGTAGGCAGACCCTATTTGTTGATATCAGAACTTGCCCAGAACCAAAGAGATTTCTACTGTGATTGTCTTTTTTGAACACCTACTGTATGTTAGACAAAGGTCAAATTCCACCTCCATGAAAGCTCTCAATTTTTAGACTGTCAAAATCTCTAGGAAAAAAAAAAATCCTAGCTTGGAATTAAACACCTGGAAAATCAGCAGACTTTCAAGAACTATAACTTTCCACACTGCTATCTTCAGCCCTCCGGGGTTACTTCTTTCATTTACTATTTGGGAACTAAAGTTGGAATCTGGGTTTTCCAAGTGCTAATTTTTTTTTTTTTTTTTTAAATCAAGACAACAATAGAAACATAAATAGAGACTAGAGTAGCATTTGCTAGCGACTAGAGTAGCATTTGCTAAAGTCTCAAAGGAGAGTACAAATAAAGATATTTGATATAGGAATTTAGAGGAGGGGGAAAAATGAAGTTAAATTGCAAGAAGGAAAAAATACTGATGCAGAACTAGCCATCGATACAGCCCAGCTGAGCGATTGCACCAGAGTGGAGTGGTAGTGGTGACTATGTGAATTAAAAACAGAAAAGTGAAGATGCATTAATAAGCAAGAGAGAGATTCACACACAAAAAACATTACATCATAGAGGCTAACTGGATACTGAAGTGTGATCCTAGAGGAATCCAAAAGGATGGAGATCAAAAATCTAGGTGACTGGAAATATTTGTATTAACAGAGGATGGCAGTCAGAGAAAAGACCCATTGGTAGATGGGGGCAGATGTGGAATTGGCTGATTCTGGTCTTTTACCTGTTGAGCTTGAGGTGACAGCTGCATTTATAGTATGACAAAAGGCAGGCGCTGGTGATGTCTGCCTCCCTTGCTATGGTATTCCTTGGTTCTCTGTTGGCTTTTGCACTCAGCCTCACACTAGATCCAGATGTGAAGTTAACTCTTAGCAAGCTGAGTAACTGTGCTTGAACAGCTGGTTGACTAATCCCCCCCGCCCTCCTCAGAAACTTTACGGTGGAGGGGGCCCCACCAAAATATTTAAGCAGAGCTTTGTGAAAGTGTGGCAATTTCTGCTTACACAACAGACCAGACCTAGTGTCAACCCTCCCCCCATTCATGAAGGGAAGAGCTGTCCCTTGTTCTGTTTGAACCGGACGACCAGGAGTCATTAACCAGTCCTCAAATGGAGAAGCTGGTCACCGGGAAGTGGGTCCCAGTGGCGCCTTAGGGGGCAGCTGAGTTTGGGGGTGGGAGCCACAATCCCTTCCGCAGATAATAAGTACCTTTCTTGAAGGATATGTGTGTTTGTATATTCAGATTGCCATCATCAAAATGTTTATCTCAATGAGGCTTTGTTTTGAAGTATAGATTTGCCTTACTCAAGAAAATTAAATGAATATGAATTTCAAAAACCGGTAAACCGACAAAGACATTAATTCTATTTGACTATACTAACAAAATGCTTGTTTCTTTTTAAAAAAATATCTTGAAAAGCATTCCAAACAGAGAGATTTTAATGTTTTAATTTAATACATTAAGAAGGTGCATACATAACACCTGGATACAACAAATGCCATTTTTGCTTCAGTGTTTTAAAAGGAAATTAAATGTAATATATATATTTGATGCTCTTTGTCTACCTTAACAGCTTCCATTCCTTTCCCTAATTTCTCAGGAGTTACTGCTATTCTAAAATTGTCATATTTTGCCTGTGCATTTTTTATACTTTTACCAAAGGCATATGTCTCTATTATGTAACAGATATGTCTCTAAAATGTTATTTTGTATGTTTATTAACTGCATATAATTGGCATCACATATTTATCATTTGTTATCATATTTTTATGTATCATCACAATGTATTTATTCTGCCACTAGATGACCTTTAGGCTGTTTCCAGTTTTTCCCTGGAATGACCATTTTGTATATGTTTCCCTGTATGTGGGAGTTTCTCTAAAGGATCTTAGTAGACATGGAATTGCTGGATTTCACAAAATGTACCTCTTTAACCAGAGAGGACCAACTTACACCTAGAAATGATTACCCAAAGGACACTTCTCCCAACATCATATGAGAACTCCTAACTCCCCACATTTGTTATACTTTATCATTTTGTCACCTAATTGAGACAGGATGTGACCTGGGACCCTTGACTAGAGGCTCAAACGTTCTGGACAAACATCTCCTAGAGCAACAGAACGCAAAGAAATAATGAGGGACTGGGAAAAACTGCATGCACGCATGGCCGGGACAGTTATGAACAATAAGATGCAAAAAGGCCAAGTGCCATTTCTGAGGTGCCATGAGCAAAAGCAGGGTACCATGCATGATCCCTGCACAAAGCACCACCAAGGGAGTAGGCACCCTTTTCCTCCTGATCCACCAATCCGCCCCTGCCCTCACCACATTTTAAGGAACCACCCCACCCTCCTTGGGTAGCACTGTGAACAAGGGCACCTGTTTTTTGTTTTCGTTCTCTCTTGCTGCAGCATGAGTCCCAATAAAGTCTTGCCCGAATTTCTCATATGGCTTCTTATCAATCTTTATTGGTTCAAGAATCCAAGAGTCCAGGTCAGTAACACAATGGGTATCTTCATTTTCATTCTCTGATAGTCAAGCTTCTTTCAAAATGGCCAAGTTCTCCTAGGTCAGCTAGTTTACCTGCCTCTCATCTGCCAGTTAAGACCATGTTCTAGAAAGGGATGTAAGAGTCAGGCAAAACAAATTAAAGCTAGGGCTAACAACTACTGGCCAGGCTTCCCAGGTGGCTCAGTGGTAAATGATCTGCCTCCTAGTGCAGGAGATGTGGGTTCAATCTCAGGGTCAGAAAGATCCCCTGGAGAAGGAAATGGCAGCCCACTCCAATATTCTTGCCTGGAGAATCCCGTGGACAGAGAAGCTGGAGGACTAGTTACGTGGTCACAAAGAGTTGGATTCAACTGAGCGACTGAGCATACACAACAGGCAGAGCAGATCAATCAGAGATAAAATAAAGGCATACTTAAAGTTCTAGTTAATGGGAAATCATGCATAATTTTAAAAACTGGATTTGGGACAACTTCGCAGGTATGTGGTAGAGCCCTTAGCCCTTTCAGATCTTATCTGAAAACCAACAGGGAAATGCAGAGGAATTTTAGTAAAACTATAGTTAGAGCTCCTGCCAGGACACAAAGTGGACCCCAAGGCCCCTACTTCTTTGTGATGTCAAATAGATGATGGTGATCTGGTAGCATTTATAGCAGTTCCTTTAGTGTTCATTTGGGAAAAGGGAACGTGCATTTAGTAGATGAGCATGTTGACATTTGCAGTTCAATGTATTAGTCTAAAGAACAGGAGTTGGGATTTGTGCTGGGGGAAAAGCTTGGATTCAGGTAAACTCAGCACTGCCATTTATTGTACTCTCTGAGACTTTTGGGGTCCGTTTCTTCACTGTTAAGTGAGAATAACTGTAAGTTCTTCACAGAGTTGCTACAGATTGAAAGCTGCAACTATTCCTAGTATAATGCCTGGTATTAATCCATACCTGTATTCAGTGAATTCACGATTATAACAAGTCATGAGCAACTACTATATTCCAGGCATTGCTGGAAGGCCTGGGCACACAGCATTGAAGAATTAGACCAAGTCCCAGCTCTCAAGAGGCTCATGTTCTAGAGGGAGGTGACAAACAATAAACAAATAATCCAGTGTATGCTATGTTAGATGATAAATTCAATAGAGAAAGTTAATGCAGGGTAAAGGGTAAAAGGTGAAGGGGCCCACCGAGATCAATGCTGCTTTCTCTTCCTCATCATTTCCAGCTACCTTGGGGCTCGTCTTCTCAGACACTGGAGTTCTAACTTTCTTGTACTATGAAATAGGAAAAATAATAGTGGAACCATGCATGGTTTTACTTTTTTACTAAAATTAAAGTTCAGTCTCTCCAAACTTTAATTTGTTTAGAACTTTAAAGCAAAGAGAAAAAGGCAAGATTGCTAAGAAGGCTTGCCAATTTAATGTTGACAAAGTATTTTAAAGTTGTCCAAAGCTATGGACTTTAGTGAAGTGAAAAAAGGACTTCATTGAAAAATAGATATATATATTTAAAAACAAAAATATGTACAATAGAAAAAGCAATGGACAGAGACTCCCAGAAAACTTGACATGTCATAAGGTTCTTTTCTTCTGTGGAAACCATGCAACTTTTCTATGCCTCTCTGTTGCCTTGGCCATAAAATGATGCGTAGAGGCCACCAGTTCTGCAGTTATCCTCTGCCCTGACACTACTACCAGGCTTTTGTTTTTGAGAACCGAAACACTGGCTGTTACATTTATTTCTGTTCAGATTCTTCTTTTTTTTTTTTTGAAATCTTACGTTGGACTGTAACATTCCCCTTTTTAGGTACAGAGGTCTCTTTTATAATAAAATGCAGATCCTGCTCCTGCTAAGCATCTTTTTTCTGGGACAGGGAATAAGTTAGAAAATTTTAACAACCCAAAGTCTTCTAGGACTTTGAGAAAGGCTTGAATGATTCCTTTGCTGTCATTTCTTCATGACTTACTTCTTTAGATGATGCTTTTGAAAGCACATTGGTCACTGTTCGGTAAAAATGCTAAAATGATCAATAACATGATATTATTGGAAAATGACCAGATCATTTCAAAGGTGGCTGGAAGGTTAAATGCCATGATCTTTATTCAAAAATACTTTAAAAATCCTGTTTGATGCTCTTGATGTCTGAGCATCTTGAAGTCTGTTTTGTTATAAAAACAAAGTTGCATTTTTTTTTTCAAACAACTCATTTCAACTAATCCGGAGACAGATGGCCTCTGAAAACAATCATTTTTAAAATAATGTTGGGACTTCCCTGGTTGTCCAGTGACTGAGACTCTGGGTTCCCAATGCAAACAGCCCGGGTTCAGTCCCTGGACAGGGAACTAGATCCTGCACGCCTCAACAAAGACTGACGATCCCACGTGCGGCAACTAAGACCCAGCACTGCAAATGGGTAAATAAAAAATATTTTGAAAAATAAAATAATAGGCTTAAAAAATTGTTTTACCAGGTCTAGCAGTTTTCCAGTGTCATTTTTGTTTTACATTAAAGAAAAAACTCTTCTTGGTTTATTAAAAAAACATTTTTCATTAGATGGCCTCAGTTTTGTTTTAATATTTGCGCAACCACAGTCAGATGGCAAAGTAAGCTGGCACTTTGCCTTGTGTTTATTTGAATCACTCTCCTCCTCCTGGGTCAAACCCTAAGAGAAAATAGCCCAGAATTCTGCAGACAAGTTTCTTTCCTGAGATACTGCAGAGAAGCAATCTGTGAAATAGTACTGTTACCCAGTGAACGCAGACTGAAATCCAAAAGACTAATTTCAGCACTTGCAAAAAAAATCAAGAACATTTGCTTTTACGAGTTCTTCTTAGCGTTAAATTTTCCATAGAAACATTAGCCATGACAGAGTTTTGAAACCTCCCCAGAGCCTTCAGAGAAGAGCTGACAGCGGAATGTGAACTTAGAACCTCTCTCCTGCAGACCACCTATTTTTGTTTTAATCTTCATCTTCTGCCATTAACAGATATTTACTTATTACACTTGGTGATATTTATATATTGATGGCACCAACTGCTTTGTATTAAAACTCTCTTTTTCAGTCTTGCTGGCCTCAGACCAACCTCACTGAAACTCCTCGCTTCCCTCTTCTAGCTCTACCAGAGCCCCTTCCACCTGCTGTCAGTACCCCCAGCTGCCCCACTCCAATCCATCCCATTATCTGCTGTAAGATTCCCCTTCCCTAAATCCGTTGCATCATGCTGCTCCCATGCCCTAAAACTTTGAGCTGTCAAATGTTATGATAATATCCAGTCCTCTTTGCCAACCTTCGGTGTCGTCCATAATCTGAAACCAGCTTCAAAGCTCCCACCCTCACCCAGCCTCATGTACCACCTTCACTGTCTCTTGTTCTTCCCTGTCCTTCAGAAATAGACATTCTGCATCCAACTCTTACCCATTTTTTCAAGGTCCATCTCAAACCATATGTTCAAATGCTATCATCTTCCTTGACCATTCTGGTTTACAGTGATTTTCCTCCTACCTCTAAATACATTTAAAAAAAGAAAAAAAGAGTCCTTCAATCATGTCTGACTCTGCAACCCCATGGACTGTAGCCTGCCAGTTTCCTCTGTCCATGTTGATTCTCCAGGTGAGAATACTGGAGTGGGTTGCCATGCCCTCCTCCAGGGGATCTTCCCAATCCAGGGATCGAACCCAGGTCTCCTGCACTACAGGTGGATTCTTTACCATCTGAGCCACCAGGGAAACCCTTAAATACAGACTACCCACTTATTTGGGTCCTAAATCATACACTCATCCTGAAAATTGATGATGTGTAAGTAACGGCTTAATTGTTAGTACTTAATACATGGAATCATTGAGATGAAATGAACTTGAAATATCCAATTCAGCGTGTCCAGAAACAGGAAATTCCCCTTGAACATGCCCCTATCTGGCTGAACGCTGACAGAGTGCTGTGCCTCAAAATGTGATTATTTTACCTGTGAATTGCTCTTATAAGAAGGGGCCTCTGCTTTTTAGGGAGAAACCCCCCACTCTACCCATTCTAACCCGCTGAGAATCTCATGACTCCAGGGGAAAAAAAAAGAGGGAAGTGGGAGAGAATCCTCTTGCTCTTCCATCAGAACACATTCCCCCGAATCCAACTGAGATCCCTCCTGCTTTTTTTCTACCATCACAGGGCAGCTTGTTAGAAATGCAGATTCTGGAGCTCCGGTCCAGACCCAACTAAACTGGAAGCTCTGTGGATGGGGCTACAGAATCTGAGTTTCCATAAGTTTGAGAAGGACTATAGCTCCTATGTGAATAGGGAACCAGCTGGCCACCCTGATCTTCGCAAACTTAAAAACGTTTAGTGTCATTATGCCATCTTTGCCCCAACAAAAATCATCTATCTCCACCTGGGTTGTTTTATTTGACAAGTCATCTGGTCAACCCATACATTCCACGTTTGACAAGCACGTGAGGTCACCAGTAAAGAAGAGTCCCACATGCCTCCAAATCTTATCACTCCGAGACACAAAGAAAAACAGCTCCAGGGGACTGCATTAAAAAAAAAAAAAAAAAAACTTTAAAAACTGCCACATGCAGTTTAATTTCCTTAAAAGCTTAACCGGAAAAGGTTTTTGTGGTGTCGACCCCAGCTGGGCTGGGCCGTAGTTCTGCACTTGGGGGAGGGGAGCGGGCCGAAGGTGAACCCAGGATGGTATTTTGAGTGGTTGCTCGGGGCGTGTTTATCTTGTCCCTCCAGCAGACACACACTCAGGTTCTGGTCATGAAAGGGGAACCCTGCATTTTATAGAAAAGGAGTCACAGAAACAACGTTTGTGGCGAAAAAAGAAAAAGTCAAGGCGCAGTCTCCCCAGAGGAAAAGGAACCACGCTGTTTGTCCCTCTGTAACTGAGCAACACCCCGGACGGCTGGGGCTGGCTGTATCTTCTGCGGTTTTTCTTGCTCTTTTCCGCGGAGGTTCACTTCCACCCTCTTAACGCTCCACAAGTGAAAGAGCAGGCGGGGCGGCCGCGGGCCCCAGCTGCAGGGGATCCCGGCCCAGGAGCGGCGCAGCCCCCTCCTCCGAGCCCGGGGGCCGGCCGGGGCGGGTCCAGGTGCCCGGGCGCTGCGCCCCGCGGGCGGTAGAGGGCGCTGCGCGGCGCGCGCTCCCCGCGCGGCGGATAACGGGGCCGGGCTGGAGGGAGAAAGGAAACCTGCCCGGGAGGCGGCGGCGGCGGCGGCGGCCCAGCGCGAGCGGGCGAAGAGTTCACTTCTGCCCGGGTGTCAGCGCGCGGCGGCGGGCGCGGGCGCTGACGAGGGCGCAGCGGGCGAGCGGGGCGCCCATCTCGGGCGGCCAGGCGGGCACAGCGAGAAGCCGGATACGAGCGCGCCGGCGGGGCGCGGAGCGGCGAGCCTGGCCAGCGAGGGGAGCCGCGGGGGGCGCGCCCCGGGCGGGCCCCCGGAGCCTCTCAGGATGCCCCACGAGGACCAGCCGTCCCTGCAGAGGCCTCGCTATGGCTGTAAGTCCGCCGGGCGCGCGGGGATCCGCTGACTTCGGGGGGCTTTCTCCCCCAAAGAAGGCTTGGAGAAGCCGGGGGAGCCGAGTGCGCGCGTCAGAGGAACAGGAGGGCAGCGGCTGGGTGGCTGGCAAAGTTGGGAGCTGGAGTTGCAAAGGCTAGTGAGCGGCGTCCTCCGGCTCTCCCCACAAAGTCATGATACCCAGCTGGCACCCCAGTCCCTCCCCACTGCACACCCCACCGTGGCGCGAGGCAGAACTGGGTCTGCGCCCTGAAACACACCGAGTTGGGGGTTTAGGGGTATCAGGTGAGGATCCCGCGGAGCTCCCAGCCGTTGCTGGCTCGGGCCAGGGGGTGGCGTTAGGGACCCGATTCTTCCAACTCAGAAGGGGAGGAAAGTTTGCTTGTTGTGGCTACAGGTGGGCTCCGTAAGCACTGTGCCCGCGCATTCTGCTAGTGGCAGCGTCGGCATTCCTGGAAGAGCTGGCATCTCCTTCTACGCGGCTCCCTAGAGCTTCACCTGGGCCGCCGGAGCTGGGAGTCCTTTCCTGCTGCAGCTGAAAGGGCCACCTCCGGTCCAGTTCCTCCCACCCCGCTACCTTCCCGTCCCCCCGCCTCCCCTGGACCCTGCGGGGACTGTGCGTCGCGCGGGAGGATTGCAGCGCCTGGGATCCGGTTGGAGCCGCGTGACTTGAATGAGACCCTGTCGATTACCCCGCCAGGGGCTACCCTCAGAAGGACGTTGCTTTGGCCGATCGTTAAGTGGATAGAGCCAGATTAGATCCAACCACGTGGCTTCATGTGCAGAGTTCAGAGTCTTTACCAAACATGTGCCAGGAAGTATTTCCTTTAAAACAAACAGAAAGTTGGCGCGTTCCCTCTTTCTCAACAAGGTTGGCCCTGTCAATGAACCCATGGTCGCGGATCACAGGTTAATCTTTTGCCCGGGCTGGCCTTGGTGGCAGGGGTAGGAGGTTTGGGTTAAGGTGGTGATTTCTGCTGCAAGGTTACCTTTTGTGGTTCTGACTTGTGAGGGCCACAGGCTTGCCTCATGAAAAGGGTGTGGTCAATCTGCTCACCCTGGCTTCTTTCCTCGCCGGCCTTGGAAGGGAACATCAGAAATGAGAAGTTTTCCCAGGTGACCTTTTCTGTGTCAGCCAGTGAGGAATCAACTGTGGCCTCTGTCCTCTAGGGAAATGCATTTAACACTTAACCCCAGGCCTGCCCTTTGCAGCCTGAGTTTGCACTTTGCTAAACCACTCAGAGGGTAGAGTTCCTTGAGCAGGGATGTGTTCATCCAGAGGCATGTCAGCCATCCTCAGATTGGTGAAAGTCCTGGATATGTCAAGCTCCCAGAGCGTCTGGCAGCTTCATTGTGTCAAATTATAAGGTGGTCACAATGTGTGGAAGCTAGGCAAGTATACATGGAAAAAGGGGTTTTGATGTTATATCTTAAACCATGATCTGTTTGGTGTTGTTCCTCGCTAGTTGAGTGTGCTGGGCAAACTTAGAAGAACGCAGTGCGTTAATGCTGCATTTCCACCCATTTCCCTGCATGAGCATCTGTGATGGCGCTTGGTTTCCATTGAATGCATCTGCAGTTTTCGAGTGTTCCTAGACACGCTGTCAAGTAGGTTGAGATCCCTGCATTCTGTGTAGCCACTTTCTTTAGAAATTCTCATCTAACTTTACTTATGAGCTTGATGTAATGAGTGGTGTGCCATCTATTTGGAATCCTTCTCCCCAGGAAGGCATTTTTTGGTCACCTGACATAGTAAAAAATGGAAAATAGTTGCCAATTTCCAGACTTTATGACCACCCTGAACTCTTAAGGCTTTAACACAATAGCCTATTATGTCCTTAAAATGAACACGTCTATGATTTTGATGCCAGATTCATAAATGGTGTATGTTCATGGATTCTTTTTGTTGGATTAAAAATCGTTATTTCGTTTGAAAGGTACAACATCAGCCAAAAGAAACCCGAGATCAACAGCTCCACTTAGAGATCTCCTGAATTAAATGGCACTGTTTGAGTTGAGTGTCTTGTTCAAGGAGGTCATTTGCTGTTACCACCATTTTCCTCCAAGTAGTTCTAGAGCTGAAGGTGGTATGTGTATAACGTGTCTGCGTGCTCAGTCGTGTCCGACTCTTTGTGACCCCATGGGCTATAGCCTGCGAGGCTCCTCTGTCTGTGGGATTCTCCAGGCAAGAACACTGGAGCGGGTTGCCTTGTCCTCCTCCAGGGGATCTTCCCAACCCAGGGATCAAAGCCGAGTCTTTTGTGTGTCCTGCATTGGCAGGCAGATTCTTTACCACGGTGCCACTGGGGAAGATTTGTATCGTGCACATCATATATTTCACATGTTCTCTTTCATGGAGAAGTTAGAAAAGCAAGCAGGCTTTTCTATCCTGTGTGAGGACAGATACCACTTACAGAACACAGCCTGAGCGTTGACATGCAAGGTGTAACTCACAGGGAACTTACATACGCTGTGTTCCTTCATTCAGGATAGTCCATGTACTTGCTCCAAGGATACTAGTGCTGGTCAAATACTATTTGGGGCTGTGCTTTTGGGTTTTCCCCTCATCAGATGCGGACTAAAGGAAGTAATTGTTCAAATTGGGGGATGGGCGATCACAAAGCAATGAGATAGTTTTCCTAGTGGACAAACAAATGGAAAAATGACTTCACAAAGATATGTGTGTATATATATATTTATTAAATACAGTTGATTTACAATATGTTAATTTCTGCTGTACAGCAAAGTGATTTAGTTATATATATACATTTTTTGTATTCCTTTTCATTATGCTTATCACAGGATATTGAATACAGCTCCCTGTGCTATACAGCCTTGTTGTTTATCCATATATATATAATAATTTGCATCTGCTAATCCTAAACTCTCACTCCATCCCTCCCCCACCCTCCTTTCCCCTTGGCAACTGCAAGTCTGTTCTGTCTATCCTCACAAATATTTTTAGTCATAGCATCATTTATATAAAATGATGCAAGGCCTAAACTCTTGTATGTGTGAGGATGTTCATAGTTTATTTGAAAAATGATGTCTAGTGGAATTCACCTTAGTGTTAATAGATACTATCTAATGTCAACCATCCACGCAAAAGGGGACGGCATAATGTATTAGAATATACGGTTTCTGACTTTCTGGGCCTTCTGTCAACACAGGACTGAAAATAGTGCTTTGGGCTTTTCACAGAAAGACCAGAGGAGAATGCAGGATTGTATTTGCTGTGTTGTATTATAAGGCAGTGTTTTTTCTTGTTTGTGGGTTTGGTGAGTTATGGGTTCAATGAAAGCTCGAACTATACCAAGCAGGGTTCATCCCCAACATTTAAAGATAAGCAGACTTCCTATTGGGATATATATATTCTCAATATATGCATCTTATATATATAGAAAGTGAAAGTGAAGTCGCTCAGTTGTGTCCGACCCTTAGCGACCCCACGGACTGCAGCCTACCAGGCTCCTCCATCCATGGGATTTTCTAAGCAAGAGTACTGGAGTGGCTTGCCATTGTAGTAATTTCAATTCCAGTGCTGTATATTCCTAGTAAAATATATTTGATACTGGTCTTTAAAAACAGCTTTTTGGTAGTTTGAATTAAACTGTTACATTTGTTTTAGGTCTGGGCTGATGTTCTGCCATTTCTCCTCCCCTTGAATTGACATTTATTTCAGTAATTCTTGTCCAAAGTAAATTAATTCAGTTCAGGGCTGTTATGGTGGCTCTCTTCCCCAGGCTGAGGGTCTGTGAAATACCACATCATGTGTTGTTCTTGAGGGATTTCTCAACGAGTTCTTCTTCAAGGTTCCCTTCTCAGATTTCTGACATGAGAGATTGCTAAAGTCTTCCTGATTTGCACATTGGCGCACTGAATTAAAACTAAAGAGACTTCTATTTGATCCTTGCTTCTTCCACATTGGCCACTTCCTTTGGCAACCTGTGAATTTATTTTTTGAGATGTTGTTTAGTCGCTAAGTCATGTCCAGCTCTTTTGCAACCCCTTGGATGTAGCCCACCAGGCTCCTGTGTCCATGGGATTTCCCATGCAGGAATACAGAAGTGGGTTGCCATTTCCTTCTCCAAGGAATCTTCTTGACTCAGGAATAGAAGCTGAGTCTCCTACATTGGCAGGAGGATTCTTTACCACTGAACTACCAGGGAAGCCCTTTAAGACATTACTACAGAACAAAACTGGAGTATTAGATCCCTAACACAATTCTGTAGAGGTGATGTGGAAACGGGAAGGGCAAAGCTGCTATACTAATTCAGACGTGAGTAGAACATTACAACCAGAGAGTCTTTTTGCAGTCAAAACTAAATTTAAGTGGAACTTATGCTTAGCTAATAATTTCCAAATAACTTTCGTGCTCTTGTAATAAACTATGATGTATTTGCTGAACATGCTGCCACCATGATCTGTCAAAAGTTTTCTTCTGATTATTTGACAGTTTAAAAGACCAGAGGGGCCTTGTGACTAAGATGATTTTGCTCATCACTGATGATCCAGTCAAAGTTTAAGTGCCTCCTGTGGGTCAGTAATCAATGTGTCTGTGCCAGGAACTGTGGTTTTCTACCCTCTGCAAAATCATGAGAAATGTTGTAAACGATCTGTGTTTCACTCTTTGCTTCTCTTAAAGAAGTGTAACATAAGCCCAGCATGGGTGTGTTTGTGTGTACATTGCAGGGGAAGGTTCTGGCTGGTACTTTTAGTGTCTGATGCTCTTGTCTGCATGATGAGATTTCCAAATCACCTGGTGACTGGTGTGTTTCCATGGTCAGCACTACTAAGTCTCTTATTACTTTCCCAGTACTAGAAAGTTAAGGTCTGAACTATTAATCTCAGGTGTGTAAAACAGGATTGAATACACCTGTGTTTAGGGCAGCTTGGTTCTAACAGTCTATCTGTGTTTTTCTTTGAAGATGGAAGAGGGGGGTATGCAGTGTTGCCCAGAGATGCAGTCTGTAATAGACAAAAAATCAAGTTCCTCCTACATGCACTAATGTGGTTAAACTTTTCAAAAGGTGCTTTCAGGTCACCAGCTGAAGTGTTCTTTTAGGATGCTTTTAACTGTAATCACATATATCCTCAGCCCAAATTACTTGTTTGGGAGCGTTTAGCTCGTAATACCGTTTGTTGGAGAACTTAGCGTTGTTGCAGGCATTAGCGAACCCCTTTTATCTGGAGGGAGCCTTTAGTTTGCGTTTGCCCCTCACCTTCCCACGGTATAAGCTTTTCAACATCTCATTTTCTTTACAAGGCTAGTACAGCGGATCTAGTGCCTACCAAGTCTACATGGCAACCAAAAGAGAAACAAAGGCTATTCCACTTCTGATCTGAGTTGGGTAAGCCCTACAGGGCAGGCACTTCAGCACATGGTGTGGAATTGAAGTTGGTGAAGTTACCAAGTGCTTGTGTGTTTCATATGCCATTGTTACTGTTTCCTTGTTATTACCTCTGAGAGGACCAGTGGTTTTCCCTAAGCTGAAGCCCATGACACTGTCTCAAACCACACAGCTCACCGGTGACGGGGTGGAGGTGGGGGGGGTTGGAAGCCGATGCTGCCAGACCCGTCCGTCTTTCTCACCAGCAGTTGCCAGTTTGCCTTCTCTGACTCATCCAAGGAGGTGTCCGTCCTTCTTTCTGTTTCAGGTGTTTGTCCTGATTTTATCAAACTGCAGAAACCTGTGGCCATTTGGATAGTGTGCTCTTTTAAAAGTAGGTGGGCTGGATTCTCAAGTTTATTTTACTCTTTTGTCCCCCCAAGGAAAAGCATCAAAGAATACATGGGCTTTTTATAGAGTATATCCTGGCTTCATCCAACCATTTTATGTATATGTAGAGACATCCCATCCATCGTGAGGCACTGAAATGAAAGAAAGGCTTTTCCGTAATATAATGGTATGCTCCAGTGATTCCAAATAGGATACTTTGTAAAACACACTTTATTACATGTTCTGTGTTAGTCGCTCAGTCATGTCCAACTCTTTGCCACCCCACGGACTGTAGCCCGCCAGGCTACATGGAATTCTCCAAGCAGGAATACTGGAATGGGTAGCCATGGCTTTCTCCAGCAGATATTACACGGACTGGCCATGCTTTAAAGTCTAGGGTTGATGAGAAATCAGACAAGTTTGTAGTGGGTTGATTGACCAGTGAGCTGGTGCTTTTTCACTTTACCATTCAATTCTGTTTTTCTCTGTTAAAAGGCAGAACAATGTCAGTGAAGTGACACAAGATTTGGTATTGAGTAGATGTGAGTTTCAGAGAAGGCAATGGCACCCCACTCCAGTACTCTTGCCTGGAAAATCCTGTGGACGGAGGAGCCTGGTGGGCTGCAGTCCATGGGGTCGTGAAGAGTCAGACACGACTGAGCAACTTCACTTTCACTTTTCCCTTTCATGCATTGGAGAAGGCAATGGCAACCCACTCCAGTGTTCTTGCCTGGAGAATCCCAGAGACGGGGGAGCCTGGTGGACTGCTGTCTATGGGGTCGCACAGAGTCGGACACGACTGAAGCGACTTAGCAGCAGCAGCAGATGTGAGTTTAAATGCTGACTTGGCCCTTAACTGCCTGAATAGCCTTGGGGTTTTCTCCTGTACCTTGAAGGATGACGTTTTACATTCCTGTGACAGTGGCCGATGTGGCTCCTGTCAGTACAGTTCAGTTCAGTCGCTCAGCCGTGTCCGACTCTTTGCAACCCCATGGACTGCAGCATGTCAGGCTTCCCTGACCATCACCAACTCCCAAAGCTTGTTCAAACTCATGTCCATTGAGTAGGTGATGCCATCCAACCTTCTCATCCTCTATTGTCCCCTTCTCCTCCCGCCTTCAATCTTTCCCAGCATCAGGGTCTTTTCCACTGAGTCAGTTCTTGGCATCAGGTGACTAAAGTATTGGAGTTTCAGCTTCAGCATCAGTCCTTCCAATGAATATTCAGGACTGATCTCCTTTAGGATGGACTGGTTTGATCTCCTTGCAGCCCAAGGGACTCGCAAGAGTGTGCAGTCCTGGCACATAGTGCTAAACACATAGTGGTGATTTCAGTAATTGAGTACCTGACACGTACCACACATTGGGGATGAAGGAAAATGGTCACCGTTTTACACTTTATAAGAGAGTCTGGAAGTTGAAGAGTAATGCCTATACTTTTATTAGTGTACTTCCAAATTCCGTGGACGTGAAGACACAAGTGACGGATTTGGATGGGGAAATGGGAGCCTCATGAAAGGTGTGACCACAACCTTGAGGGAGGTCAGGAGGAAAATGGAAAGGCATTCCATGGGTCTGTTGTGAGGCTGTTTGGTGGGGTTGATGTTTAGGTGGTGTGGATAGGTCCTGTGGAGGGAGGGGTAGCCAGAGGGGAATTTATCGTGGAATCCTTTATTTGTAGGCAACAAAAGACAGTTAGTGCTGCCTTGAGGAGAGCAGCTTAATCTAGTCTCCCCCTGAAGAATCTTTTTGTTCTTTGAGAGGCCTTTTTTTTTTAAACTTTCCATTAGATTTTATGGGCAGGCGACCTGGTCAAGTGGGGGATGGTGTGAAGGCGGGTGTGGTTGGAATGCACAGGGCCTGGAGCGGCAAGAGTGGGGGTGACGTTTGGGGATGTGTGTGTCCGTGTATGTGTTGGGGGGTGCCCTCTCTCGTTGCTCAGAGGTCCCGTCATCACGCTTCTATTTTTGCTGGTCAGGTTTGTCATATAGTTTCACTTAGGATAGGCTGGGTGTAAATCCTGATGATGGCTCTGGAACTGGTGTCATCCAATGAACCCAGAGAGAGGTAGATCTGGAGCCTCGCTGGTGCCAAAGAGATTCCAGCCAGGTAGACAGCTAACTCTAACCGATTTCAGAAGGCAGATTCTCTGAATTCTCTGCAAACAGGTTTGGTTTGTTTTTTTTTTAAGAGAATGTAGTTATAGCCAGGCAAGGACCTTGACAACCAGACTATCTAGGGGGTAGGGCTTCTTCCACCTTTCCCCAGTTCATATAACTCATACTCCCATGACTTAATGATAATTTTTCGTATCAAATTTCACTGGAGATTTAGGGCATCCACAAGATGAACATCTTAGTTTGAAAGTGGCAGTTACCATGTCTCCAGTTCATTAGCAGGCCCTCCCGCTTGACACCACTCTCCCTGGACTCTCGCTTAGTTTTACAGTCATGGGTTGTGCATGGCCTTCTTTCCAAGGTGCCCAAAGGCACTGACAGCTATTTCTGCCATCAGTGCCGCGGTTTTCCTGGCGTGGCCGCAGAGCATCCCCTGAGAACCTGTTGGAAAGGTGAAGTCCCTTCCCCACCCAGACCTTCTAAACTGTTTTCCACAAGCCCTCCAGGCACTCCTGATGTAACTTCGGGTGCACTGGTGCTCCAGTGCAGGGTGAAAAAGCATTCCTAATGCACAGATTACCCTTTCCACAAGGCTGGCAGGTTTTTGTGAAGTAAGTAAAGACACATGAGCACGTTACTGAACACTTTATTTACAGTATTCCTTGTGTGTTTGACTTTGAGCACACACAAGCACCGCATACAAACCCTGGCATCGATTTCTGTCCAGGTTTGTGTTTACTGTATACGATCTATTTCAGTATGGCTTTAAGGTTGCTTTTCTCCCTTCTGGGAAACAAATGTGATTTAGATGATAAAGTCCGAAATCTCCACTGACTAGGGATTCAGTTCAGTTCAGTTCAGTCGCTCAGTCGTGTCTCACTCTTTGCGAGTGAATGAATCACAGCACGCCAGGCCTCCCTGTCCATCACCAACTCCCGGAGTTCACTCAGATTCATGTCCATTGAGTCGGTGATGCCATCCAGCCATCTCATTCTCGGTCGTCCCCTTCTCCTCCCGCCCCCAATCCTTCCCAGCATCAGAGTCTTTTCCAGTGAGTCAACTCGTTGCATGAGGTGGCCAAAGTATTGGAGTTTCAGCTTCAGCATCAGCCCTTCCAATGAACACCCAGGATTGATCTCCTTTAGAATGGACTGGTTGGATCTCCTTGCAGTCCAAGGGACTCTCAAGAGTCTTCTCCAACACCACAGTTCAAAAGCATCAATTCTTCGGTGATCAGCTTTCTTCACAGTCCAACTCTCACATCCATACATGACCATAGCCTTGACTAGACGGACCTTGGTTGGCAAAGTAATGTCTCTGCTTTTTAATATGCTATCTAGGCTGGTCATAACTTTCCTTCCAAGGAGTAAGCGTCTTTTAATTTCCTGGCTGCAATCAGCATCTGCAGTGATTTTGGAGCCCCCCAAAAATAAAGTCTGACACTCTTTCTACTGTTTCCCCGTCTATTTCCCATGACGTGATGGGACCAGATGCCATGATCTTCGTTTTCTGAATGTTGAGCTTCAAGCCAAACTTTTCACTCTCCTCTTTCACTTTCATCAAGAGGCCTTTGAGTTCCTCTTCACTTTCTGCCATAAGGGTGGTGTCATCTGCATATCTGAGGTTATTGATATTTCTCCCAGCAATCTTGATTCCAGCTTGTGCTTCTTCCAGCCCAGCGTTCCTCATGATGTATTCTGCATATAAGTTAAATAAACAGGGTGACAATATACAACCTTGGCGTACTCCTTTTCCTATTTGGAACAAGTCTGTTGTTCCATGTCCGGTTCTAACTGTTGCTTTCTGACCTGCATACAGGTTTCTCAAGAGGCAGGGATTAAGTGACGTCAACTCCCCAGAGATTCCTAGGGATAGGTGGTGCTCTCTGGAGCCATTGGGAAGGCTGAGTGAGCTGGATAACCTGTTTGTGTAATAAGGGAGGTCTCAGCCCTGGCCATTCTGGACTGTAATCTTTGCAGGGGTGGGTGGGGCTGGACAGTAAGGTTTGGAAGATGTCTTCTCCTGTTTTTTTCCCCCCTCCAGGACAACTTAAAAGTGTTTTTCATTCATTCACAACTTTGAGATCAGTTGAGTATGTTAGCAGAGATACTGTTTGATAGGAATTAGTGCTTTCAGACCATGCCCACATTACAGGAAACTATTGGTCTGTTTTTTTGTTCTTGATTAAAGATAGGACAGTCCTCTGATTATTTGCTTAGAACCCCCAAAGAGGACGACTTTTAATTGTTCCCCTTTTCCTGTTCCTCCTGAATCTCTAAAGAAAGACATTTTACGTCTATTTTTTTTTTTTTTAACTAAGGTATATTTGTTGTTGTTCAGTCACTAAGTCGTGTCTGACTCTTTGTGACCTCATGGGCTGCAGCATGCCAGGCTCCTCTGCCCTCCATTGTCTCCCCAAGTTTGCTCAGTTTCATGTCCATTGAGGCAGTGATGCTGTCCCACCATCTCATCCTCTGCTGCCCTCTTCTCCTTTTGCCTTCAACCTTTTTAAGGTAGAATAGTTCCTAATAATTTTGCCTCACTTCTCTTATTTTATTGCCTGATTGTGAACTCAATCTTACATATTGTTAAGGCAATTCCTTAGTCATCTTCTTATAAATGAACTTGATTTGCGTGTTACTGAAGCAGCAAATCTTTGAAATACTTAAGTAATGCTTAGGTTTAGTACCTAACTGGTAACCTGGAATCCTGGTACCTAGGAAGACACTCAGACTATATTTGCTGTTATTACAGGTTTTGCTTAAAGTGTCAGCATTGCATTGCTGGTCTGAATGAGGAACTTGTTTCTATTATCTTTAGTTAAATTAAAGGTAATCTCAAGAATTTGACTGCCAGGCAAGTATTTAATGTTGAGTTTAGACTTGCCTTCACCCTCTGTGGAACCTAGGCAAGTTACTTTAATTTCTCTGTGCCTCTGTTTCCTCTCCTGTAAAGTGCCGATGGGAAAGTGCGTGCTCAGAGGGTTAAATGATTTAATGCTCTTTCAGAATGTGTCTCCATGGCATCAGCACTTGAATGTCAGGGGAGGGGTATTGTCCTCATCTCTGCTGCCTCTTGCCTGCCTTCCGACCTCATTGCC
This sequence comes from Moschus berezovskii, assembly GCF_049115385.1. Taxonomy (NCBI): domain Eukaryota; kingdom Metazoa; phylum Chordata; class Mammalia; order Artiodactyla; family Moschidae; genus Moschus; species Moschus berezovskii. Next base: position 82,775,661 of record NC_142468.1, read on the forward strand.
CTCATCTTAAGTTAACAGAAATTGGATTTAAAATCTTGGTTCCATGCACATTTAAAAAAATTTACATGTAATTAATGCAAACATCCTGTGCTCTCTTGAATGTATATACTCACAGGAAATAGTTATCTCTGTGGAGGTGGAGTCGGTCTGTCAATTTGGAGACCAAATTCTTCGTGTATACTAAAAACAAACAAACAAAAGCGAACCTAACATGCTTTATTGTTGAATGTTAACAGATAACGTTGGATGATGGGTTGGATTTTTGCACTGCATTTTTTTGTCATCTTAAAAGTGGTTGTGGAATTGCCACTAGCATACGCAAGTGAGGGATTGTCGCTCTGCAGTTGCTCGGCATCCTGCTATCCCGTTCAGGGTTAAGTTGATCATTGCTGCGGGTTGGAGAGCCCAAGCGTTCATGACAGTATTGAGATGGGAAGGAACTGCTTGAAATAAGTGTTAATCTTTATGCCTAATTCACACTGTGGAATCTGACTTCAGTGAGAGGGTCCTCCAACCTTCCGGTCAACCTCGTGCTGTGGGGATTTAGAAGGGGGGTTGAGGAAGAGGAGGAGGAAGTATGCTGGTTCATTAGACATCCCTTAGGCCTTACTGCCTCTAGAAGGATAATGAAACTTTAGATTCATGGGCCTAGAGTTGAAGTGAAGCTCAACCTATGGGCTTAACTGGAATGTTGGAGGCCTTGGGTGTAGCAAATCTTGGCTGCTTCCTGTGTGTCCCCACAGTCAGATTACTCATTCATTCTGCCTTCTCTGCTTTCTTCTAACAGTTGTTTTTTTTTTTTTTCCCCATACCAATGTTTCCTATTGACCCTTCTGTATTAGAGTTAGCCAGACTTGGCTGCTTCCTCCCTGGGTCCTTGGGTATGTCCATCACTTCCACATCCTTTGCCTCAGCCTGGTGCCGGCCAGACAGGCTTCACAGGGTTGGGGTAAGCAGTCAGTCACATCGTCAGCTTCACGGAGTGAGTTCTCCTTTCACCCACTCCCTAAACTCTCCCCTCCCCATATCAGATCCAAAGCCTTGCTCATACTGAGCTCTTAGAAACTTTTTCCGAGAAATGATCATTACACAGCCGATACCAGTAGGCTGTTAATTTTGTTCTGTATCTACTAATGAGTTTTATTTTCCAAAAGAAAAAATATTCTTTTAAAGAGGATGTATAAAGAGACAGTCACCTGTCCGCAAGGACCAGGGACACAAGAACCCTTTCCATGCTTTGGCATTGCTTCTGGGGACAGTTTCAGGGCTCTCCTCCTCCGTTTTGCAATAAATGTACGCTGTTGTCAGTTTGAATCGACCTACAGTTTGGAGGATTGTGCTTACGTGTCATTCTTCGAGGTAGGCTCTGATTGTACTCTTCACATTTGACTAGTGAACTCTGAGAAAGGAATGGAACTTACAGTGTGCTTCTATGTAGTAGTTTGGAAATCTCTGCAAATGTGTACCTTTGATCTGTAGAGTGGGACAAACAAGATCCAGCAACCAAACAGAAGGACAGACTTAACCTGTGTACTTGTGCATACCTCTGGAGGGTTATGCAAGCATTTTTTTAGAGGTTGCCTTTGGGGAGAGAAACTGAGGGCGAGGGTGAGAATAAGAATGGCAGCCCACTCCAGTGTTCTTGCCTGGAGAATTCCACATGGACGGAGCAGCCTGGCGGGCTACAGTCCGTGGGCTTGCAGAGAGTCGGACTCAGCTGAGCAACTAACACTACGCTATGAAGGAAGGGTGGAAGGCAGGGCTGCTGGGATCATTTGGGACTGAAGAAGCCTCCCAGGGCCGCTCAGTGTCAACGGTGGGGCACCCTCTGAAGTTAATCGCACATCTTTTGATTGTTATACATGCTGTATCACATCTCAGTTTAGAGCTTGTCTAATTCCTAGTTGTCAACCTCACACTGCCCATTATAATCTCCAGGGGAGCTTCACAAAGAAAACATTCTTTCTCTGAATCCTGTGCCCTAGATATTCTGTTTGTTTTGGGGTAGAGCAGTGGCATAGATATTTTTATTTAAAAAATCTTTGAACCCTCAAAACCACAAAGAACAATGTTTTGAAAGTCCATCTCTTTCCCGTGGCTTCACCAGCTATCCGCATCTTGCCACACTATTGCATCTGCAATCTGACAGCTTAGCCCTAAATACCTCACCCCTATCATAGGCCACCAACAAGAATATCCTCTTCCACAGCCCCCTCCTCAGTACCGTCAAGTCTACCATCCACTTTTAAATTCTACATGAAGATTTTCCTCAACTGAACTTGATAGCCTTTTTTGGGGGGTGGGATAGGGAATCCAGGGTCTGGTCAAGTCTCTCATGTTTGTTTCCTTTGGCTGTGATCCCCGCACCCCGTCTATCCCCACCAGCCTTGCCTGTGCTGGCACTGTGCTTCCCTTCCTTGTTGGTTCAATGGCGTTGACACCCCTGAGAAGCACAGGTGCGTTTCCTGGCCTGAATGCCTCCTGAGCATCAGTTTTGCCCCCAGCGCATCAGAGGCCCACTGTGTCCGCCGTCTCACTCCTGGTGATGAGCAGACTTTTTGAAAGATCTCCACAGGAGGTGTCGGGGTGCAACCAAGATTTGAAATTCATTTAATTAATTAATACTCCTTTCTGTGTCTGTGTTTTGCCGTAAAATACATAAGTTAAAATTTACCGTTTTTAAGTGTAGGTTCAGTGGTGTTAAGTGCATTCACATTTTTGAGTAACCACCACCAGAACTTTTTCATCTCCTCAAGCTGACACTCTGTCCCCATTAAACAGTAACTCCCGCATCCCGCCTCCTCCCCTTGCCTGGAGCTCACCTCTGGTTTTGACTACCCTGGATACTTCATATAAGTGGAATCATACAGTCTGTTTCCTTTTGCAGCTGGCTTGTTTCACTTCGCTCAGTGTCCTCAAGATTCATCCAAGTTGTTCCATGTATTAGAACTTCCTTCCTTTTTACGGCTGAACAATATTCCATCGTACGTATATACCATATTCTATCTGTTCGTCTGTTGATAGGCAACTGAGTGGTTTCCACCTTTTGGCTATTGTGAATGACACTGCCATGAACACAGGTGCACAAGTGTCTGAGTCCCGGCTTTCATGTCTTTTGTGTGTGTACCCAGAAATGGGATTGTTGGAACATGTGGTACTTCTGTGTTTGAATTTTGGGGGAACTGCCCCATATCTCTCACTTTTCAGTTAAGTGAATGGAGGAAGCCTCAGCAGGGTCACGTATCTTCGAGTTCAAGGGAGAGCTCAGTGAGAATGCAGGCCGCTTGGCTCCTGTTCAGATCACCACCACAAGGGTATGTGTGGGTCCTTGTCTTCTTCATAGGGGATAAAGACCAGTGTCTGGCCGGGGCAAGATTTATTTCTTTGCAACCTCAAGTGGAATGCAGGACAAGGGTTCACATGTAGTCTTTCATTTACATTATAATTTTTAAGAGAGTGTAGTTTCTGATTAATAATTTAAATAGTATTGGTCCATAGACAAGAGGCTGTCTTTGAGCTCTGTAAGTAGTGGATAACTGGTTGCCTCTCTGGGATATGTAGGATTTTTAAAATAGAATATTGTTTTATTTTGTTAACCTGGCTCCTCCAAATACCGTTAACCCTTGAACAACACAGGTTGAACTGTCTGGTCCACTTGTACCTGGATGTTTTCAAATAGTAAATGTTGCAGCAGTACACTGTCCTTGGCTAGTTGAATCCATGGATACAGAAGGGCCGACTGTAGTTACATATTATTTTTCAGGTGCAGAGGGTTGATACCCTGACACCCATGTTGTTCAAGGATCAACTGTACTAGCTGTGTGACCTGGGACAAAGTCATAACTCCCTGATTCATGCTGTTCAACTGTAAAATGGGGATAATAATAATAATAGTCAGACTTGAATGAATTAATCTACATAGAAATTCTGTGTCTGATACCGAGAAGGGGCTCATTCAGTGCAAGCAATTAATGTAACATTTCTTATCAATTTCAATGATGCTATTTAGATAATTGCAATCATCCTTGCAAGTATTATCTGGAATGCTGACATTTTTTAAATGAGTTATGACTATTGTACTAGACTTGGCGTCTCCATTTGGCTGTCTTGTGGCTAGCAGACAGTGGCTTCTAACTTGGTGATTTTTACCCAGAGTGGGAGGCGGCAGGAACCTGGGAGTGTGAGGGCTCTAGAACAAGTATGGGCTGAAAGTAAGGGCAAGCCATTCCCTAAGGGCTAGTGTCAGTCATTTTTATACACTGCTAGGGCCATGGACGGAGAAGGCAATGGCAAGCCACTCCAGTACTCTTGCCTGGAAAATCCCATGGATGGAGGAGCCTGGTAGGCTGCAGTCCGTGGGGTCGCTAAGGGTCGGATGCGCTTCACTTTCACTTTTCACTTTCCACTTTCACACATTGGAGAAGGAGATGGCAACCCACTCCAGTGTTCTTGCCTGGAGAATCCCAGGGACAGGGAAGCCTGGTGGGCTTCCGTCTATGGGGTCACACAGAGTCGGACACGACTGAAGTGACTTAGCAGCAGCAGCAGCAGGGCCATGGAATCTAGAGTAAGAAAGTCTTCCTGGAGGATTCTGGCTTAGGTGGGGCCAGGACTAGACAGCCTGCTCTTTTGGGAGACTGGGCCTCTCTGCTCTCTGGTTGGAGATGAGCTGAGCATTACAAGTAGTCTACCTCTGTGTAACCAGGTTGCTGGGTTTCAGTGATTAGTTTGGAATGTGTGCTGAGTATCGTTTATGGAGTTCCTAGGATTATTTAACAAGAGAAAATGTTGGCTCTGCAGATTAGCGTGGAAAGATTGAAACTTGGACAGTCTTATTTCAGTGGAAGTTCCTAATTTTAACCCTGGTCTCTGGTTGCCGTGCATAGCCCTGAGAGAGACATCTCCCATGGTTTTTCATGCCTGCGATAAGGGGACAGGACCATGAGAGGTGGGTGTTGTGTACAGTTCTACGTGACCAATTTCTACCTTTTTTTGTCAGTTTAACCTCTAATGATGCTGAGAATAACAAATACATGGGGTGCTTATAGGTGTCAGGCACGACTCTTGAGCACTTTCTATGAAGCACCCAATTTAATCCTCATGACAACTCTCTGAAGTTGCGAATATTATCCCCATATTTTAGGTGGGAAAACTGAGGTTCAGAGAGGTTAAGTAACTTGCCCAAGCGTCCACAAATAGTAAGTGGCAGAGTCAGGATTTGAACCTAGGCGGTGTGCCTCCTGTACCTGTGGGTACAAGTTAAAAGGTCAGTCTTGCACACTTGGTACTATATTTCCTGGGTAAAGCCTTTTCACCATTGTTCTAGTTTCCTTTTGTGACAAATTAACACAAACTGTGGCTTAGTACAACAGACATTTTTTTTCGTAATTCTCTAGGCTAGAAGTCTAAAATCAAGGTGGTGACTGGGCTACACTCTCTCGGAAGGCTCTGCTGGAGGGTCCTTCCTTGCCTCTTCCTAGCTGCTGCTTGCTGCCAACAGTCCTTAGAGTTCCTTGACTTTTAGGTCTATCAGTCCAGTCTCTGCTTCCATTGTCATATGGTGTTATCCCAGGGTGTCTTTTCTTTTCAGTCATTGGATTAGGAGCCACCCTAATTTATTGTGACCTCATTTTAATTTATTGCATCTGCAAAGATCCTATTTGCAAAGAAGTTCACATTGTGAGATTCTGAGCAGAAATGAATTTTGGGGGGATACTGTTCAACTGCTCAACCCGATATAGGCATTACATTTGGGCAAAGGAAGAATTTCACACATATGAATTTTTTAGCACAGCTACTTAGGCTAGTTGTGAACAGTGATGGGTAGGAAATTCCCTGGGGTTCAAGTGGTTAGGATTTGGACCTTTCACTGCCGTGGTCCTGAATTTAGTCCCTGGTCAGGGAACTAAGATCCCACAAACCATAAGGCATGGCCAGAAAAACAAACAAACAACAATGACATGCATGGCCAGGAGAGGCCGTGGGTTAGGGGGGTTGGCTGTTGCCTATTATTAATTCCATGCTGGGTCATCACCAAAACTGAGATGTCATCATGAAAGAAGGAACAGCGCAGAAGCAGCAGAGATCCAGGAAAGGATTTGAAGCGCCAGAAGGTGGTGGTGCTGGGATGGGCCCTCCCTAGTGAGAGACAGACAGCAGTTTATCACCGCATGGTTTAGGAACAGGCACCTCATAATGACAATTTAAACCCTCTCTCAGTGACTTAAAAATCTATTCAGTGCATTCTGAATAAGAGAACTGGGAAGCGTGTGGTTCTTCTTAGAGATGTTTCTGTTGTGTTTACTTTGCCACGCCTGCAGGTTTAGCCAACAGGTAAGCAGAAAATAGGCTCATTTAGAAATCCTTTGATCAGGATGGATGGCGGAAACATACATCGCTTCCAACATAATTTCTGTGGCAACGAAACTTTCTGACATAAATCCACAATAAGTTTATGGATATCCATTTCCTTTCTGCTTTGACTGATAAAAGGTCAGAAGTACAACTTTGGAGCTTATCTGTAGACTTTGTGAAGGGCGTATACATTGCTTTTGGTATATTTATACTCCTCTGCCTTCATCATTCTTGTCTGCTTTTATTTCTCCCTTACCAGACTTCATTTCTTGATATTTATACATTCCCCACCCCCACCCCAACATAACTGTTTTTGTTAACCTGCTCAAATCCTTTTAGGAAGAAAGCAAGATGCAAGTGAAGTGTTCATTTGATAAATGAGCCCCTTGCGCTGGGCTCTGCCCTCAGAGAGGTGACCTTCTCATGGGGGGCATGGCACAGTGTCTCAGAGCCGTGGCGCTATCGCTCACCACCAGTTAGCTGTCTGCAGAATGGAGTCGTGAAGTAGTGGGGCCCATCTGATGGCATCATGAGAACAGAGTAGGATGGCAAATGTGAAGCACTTAGCATAGTAGCCGGTGTGCAGGGCGCTCAGTGGGTGGGAGAAGGAGCATTCCAGAAGAGGGGACAGTGTGCACTGAGCCCCCCGCACCCAGTGGTATGCCTCATCGCATGCCTGCAGGACTGATTAGAGGGAGGAGAGCAGAGCGATGGAGTGTCTTGACAGCGAGGAAGTCGAGAATTCTTCGATGCTGAGGAGGTACCAACAGTTGGACCGTTTCTGCTTCTTCCTCCTCAGCATTCCTTCTCATCTCTGGTGACTGAGCCCATGCCTGCCTTGCTGTTTCGTCCCCTGGATTTGACCCGTCTGAAGTTTATACTGACTCAGAGCAAGCCTGTTAACTGATTCCAGCAGAATTCCAGGAGAGACTTGAAACCCATAACCCTTGTGACCAAGACAGTTTTGGGAGATGGATTCTTCGTTAAAATTTTACCACTTCAGTTTCCTTTTTCTTCCCCATCCCCTTTATTTACTGCCTTCGGTTACACATAAACTTTTGAAGTCTGAATAGCCGACAGCTGCTCATGTTGTCATTGGAGAATCACAGACAACCTAAAATAAACCGGTTTTAAGTGATGTGGAGAAGTGCTTATAAAATAAAGTGAGAAGGCAGGATACACGATAGGGAAGTTAGAACTTAATGCCTATGGGGGATAACATGGGAGGAAAACACATCACGTTGTTAACACTTGTTTTAGCTGGCACTGTTTCCCGCTCTGTGGTCTTCATTTTTTCCTAGAGAGACTCTGTAATCATTAAAAATGGGGGGGGGGACCCCACCATGTTAGTTTTCATATTACTCTTCTTGACTGCGAGATAAGAAGTTCTTCCCCATCTGGACTTCACTGACATGGGATAATACTCTCTGGGGTAGAAGCTGTTGGTGTCAGAGAATGAATCACCAGTGAAGCACCTTGCTGGCTTCTGCTCCTTTTTCCCGATCCTGTGGGGCTCCACCCAAGCATTTAGGCCCCGTGGGGTCAGTGCCCATGTTCCACACGGAAGTAGGACATCTTCGCGTTTGCTGGTGTCAGGAGCTGGAGGGTGGACTGAGTCTGAATTGGAAATTGTTGTGTAACTCCCTTCGCGGGTCAGATTGAGAGCAGGTTTTCCCATGGTCTGTGCCAATAACCTTGCTCTTAAGACCCGCGAGTCACAAGATGAGAGCATGGATGCCCAGTTCTGGGTTTCCCTTCATTGGCGTCCAGTCGTGTCCAGTGGGCAGGATTTTGGTCAGCTGGCGTGGCACCAGCAAGGGCCAAATTAGACATAATTGCGCCTGAGCTTCACTTTCAGGTCTGTGGCTTACTGTGTTCTGCAGAAGCATGCCAGGCCTGGAGCTTTGTTCTCCCTGGGAATAGCATGCCCCAGAAGAAAGGTTACAGTGTAATTCATCACCCAAACCTAGACACCTTTATAGGATGGGTGGGGGTAGGGAGGGTTCCAGTTATTATGCCAACGCCTCCCATGTCAGCTGGGCCATTTCTGGGCAAACCAGGATGGATGGTCCCCTGGCCAGTAGGGTGGCTCTTGATCTGTTCTGTGAAATGAACTTCTTTTTCCTAGACAGAGTCTTCGCAGCAACCTTTGGAGGAGACTGGAAGCCAAAACTGTTGGAGAGGATGCTGGAGCATTCAAGAAAAGGGGAAGCAGGGAGCCTTTTCAGGGAAGTTGAGCTAAAAATAGAGCCCTGCCATTCAGCAGTGGCTCGGGACACTTCAAACACTGGGGTCCCTGCCATTGTTTCTTTTCTTTGCATTCCTTGTGAGTCCCGGCTGCTTTTTCCTCTGTGTTATAAAGGAATCAGTGTGTGTGCCGACTCGTCTGGGACGCAGCCCCTTTAATACACGGAGAAGCTGGACCAGAGGCTCACTAAGCCCCTACTTGCTCTCACAGCCTGTGATTTTATAATAGATGATCTCAGGCCGGGCCTGCATGGCTAATGAGCAGGGGACAAGCAGGGCCTTTCCTGCTGAAAGCCTGGGGCCCGGCTCCCTGTCCCCAGCTGTCACACACTCAATGGCCGGCTCCTCTCAGAACTCAGGGTGGAAAACCTCTGAGCGAGGGAAGTGCAGGCCTTTGACTGGAGAGTGGGTTTCTTGATGGGGCGAGGAGTAGATGATGGGGTAGCGAGAGGTGAGAGGAAGCAACACTCCAGATCAGCAGTCCCCAACCTTTCTGCCACCAGGGACGGGTTTTCTGGAAGACAGCTTTTCCACGGATGGTGGTGGGGGTGGGCACAGGGTGGGAGGGGTAAGTTTCGGGATGATTCAAGCACATTGCCTTTCCCGTGCACTTTATTTTTATTATTATGACATCCGCTCCACCTCAGGTCAGCAGGCATTAGATCCCGGAGGTGGGGGACCTCTGCTGTAGACAATCCCATAGGTCAGCATTTCTCACCTCAGTACTTCTGGCCTGGACCATTCTTGGGTGAGGAGAGCTGTTTCTGTGCATTGTAGGATGTTCAGTGGCATCTCTGACCCACCAGCTGCCAGGATTGTCCCCCGTCCCTGGTGACAATCCCATGGATCTCCAGGCATTGCCAGGTGTCCCCTGTTGAGAATCATTGCATCGGTAAAACAACAGGACTGTTTTCTAGATGTTTCTTTTTTGCATTGCTGTGTTTTGTTCTGGCTGAAATCCCACCTTAAGCTCTTATAATACCATTTACTGGCCCAATTAGCATTTGTGGCGGTGGGTGGTGATTTAAAATGAAATAGCCTCACTTTCATGCTTCGGGATTTGGCTCTGAAATAAAGTGAACTGAGCTCTCTTACCTCCCCTTTCAAGAGTCTGTGAATAATGAGGTCTTTTTGCTGGAAATGAGATTATGCTTTTTTTCCCACCATTTAAAACAACCCCCCCCCCCAAATTTCTACCATCTAGTGTAACATATTTTCCTACTGACAGTTACGTTTTTCATGAGGGCTCTCTGCCTCAGCCCTTCTCTCACTTTCCAGCGCACGTCGTCGTCTGAGGATGGAGTAAGGCTGGGATTCAGGCGGGCTGGGCGGGACCAGAGATTCCAGATGTCTGACAAGCTCCAGGTGAGGCCTGAGTGACTGGTCTGTAGCCCACACATGGAGTAGTGAGGCTCTAATGAGCACCCGCTCTTGACAGTCACAGCAAAACCAGCAGATAGATCCAAGAGGATGCCAGAACACTCTGAGTGGGGGCAGCCTAAGATTTTGGCAATCTGCTGCCCACAGGCCTTTCTGTTGAGGGATGGGATTGGCGGAGCCGGTCTGCAGCCTTGCAGGCTGTCAGGCAGCAGGAGGACCCATGCTCCCAGCCTCTTACCTGATGCTGTGAGAAGCGATTTAACAGGACAGCCCAAGACAGATGGCTGCACCCCCTGAATCGGCACTGGAGGGGCAAGCCAGCTCCAGAAAGGCAGCAGGTGGGACCAGGGTAGACTGGACGCTGTCGGCTAGCTCCCTGGGCGGGTTTGGACCGAGCAGAGAGGGTCGCACAGGAGAGTAGCCCCTCAGAAGGACTTGGCCACCACTTCCCAGGCGCTCAGCTCTGCAGGGAGGATGGGCAGCCAGGCAAATGCTCTTCCGGCGTGGGAGGCTCTCCCAGGGTATGGGATGACATGACAGGCAGTTGGTGCTGCTCTGGTTATCTTGAAACCATTGTTTCTGCAGGTCTGCTAGTACCAGGAATGGGAGGTGGTATTGAGTCCTGTAGGAAGTGAGTAAAGCATTTCAAAGTGGTGATGGATGCAAAGGAAGGTACAGAGCCCAGGCCACCCACTGTTCTGTGTCAGGAGTGGAATTTCACTTATCAGTCAGCAGGTATATAGCATTGTCTTTACATTGCTTATTAAACCAACTTACTAAAAAAAATTACAGAAGTATTTATCCTAGCAAAAAAACCTGAAACAAAATTAATCTCATTGCCCAAATATAACCATTGTGAGAGCATTTAGGTGTTTGTCTTTCCAGTTTTTATTCCCTTCTGTATCTGTTTTTATTTTTTAAATAAAAAATGTTATTTGACGTGATGTTACAATCAGTTAAAATTTCTGATGAAGGATGTTAAAGTAAATTTGTGCTATTCATAATTTTTCAAAACGAGAATGACAGTCTGTGAAAGTCTTTGTGGGAGAACTGAATTGAGTTCTTTCGCTCCCCAGAAGTCCAGAGATCCTGAGTAGATCTTAAACCCCAAGTTTGTTGGGGGTTTGCATCTGAATATCTTTGCTCCAGCTGAATGAAAGCTCTTTCTCTCCCTCTGTCTGTCACACACACATACACAGACTATTTTGATTGTATAGGATTTTAACACATTTTTTAGTTCTTTCCAGCATCTCTCCAGGAATAGAGATTAACTTTCTCTAGTTTATATATGGGGACAGGAGAGTTACAATGATTTAAAGAGTAATTAGAGGTCTCAGTTCAGAACTCAGTGTCTTTAGACTTGTCTCTACAGCAAGCAGTAATAGAAGAACAAGTTTTGGACTGCGAGAATGGTCACCCTGCCTGAGTTAGGCAGGCAGACCTGTATTACACTGACTTATTTATATAGTTCTCAATAACAAATCACCCCAAAACTTTATAGAATAAACCTACCACCATCTTATCATGGTTATAGACTCTCCGAGTTGGGAATTGGGGCAGGGAACCGTGGGGATGTCTTGTCCCAGCTCCATTTGCTGGACCAATCAGTAAGCCTCAGTGGAAGGCTCAGGCTTTTGGGGGCCACAACTGTCTGGAAGCTTCTTCCTTCACATCTATGGTACCTGGGTTGGGATGACTCCAGGTCTGGACTCAGCACCCACATGTAGATTCTCCATGTGGCTTGAGCTGCTCCGAGCATGGTGGCTGGCTTCCACAAGAGAGGATTGCATGAGACAGAGAGGAAACTGCATGGACTTGTACCACCCAGCTTCAGAAGTTGGACGGCTTCTATTGGTCAGAGCCACTGTGAGCCTGCCCAGATTCAAGAGGATAGGACCCAGACCCCACCTCTTAATAGAAGGAATCAGAATGTATGGCCAATTAAAAAAACCACATAAACTAATTTAGCCCATACTACATCATGGCACTGATTCAACAGAAAATTAACTTGAGTAGAAGTCAGCAAAACTATAAAACAATGAGCTCATTGTAAATGGTGGGGTTAAGGGGGGAAGATGAGCTGTGTATATTGTGAACAACTAATGAAAATAAGTGAAGTCAGTAGAAAAATTGAAATTAACCTAAGTACCTAGCAACTGGGGACTGGCTTAAATAAACTAAAAACCTATTTATACTAGGAATACTGTGCAGTTTTTACAATAAATAAGGTAGCTCTGTATGGACTAACATGGGAGTATGTCCATCTATTAAGTGAAAATTATTTACAGAAAGCCATGTATTCATGTTGATTGTTAGTAGGAAGGAGAACTTACTTGTTACTCTCTCTGCTGCTGCTAAGTCACTTCAGTCGTGTCTGACTCTGTGTGACCCCATAGATGGAAGCCCACCAGGCTCCCCCTTCCCTGGGATTCTCCAGGCAAGAACACTGGAGTGGGTTGCCATTTCCTTCTCCAATGTGTGAAAGTGAAAACTGAAAGTGAAAGTCGTGTCTGACCCTTAGCGACCCCACGGACTGTAGCCTACCAGGCTCCTCCATCCATGGGATTTTCTAGGCAAGAGTACTGGAGTGGCTTGCCATTGCCTTCTCCGGTTACTCTCTCTAGTCCTATGCTAATTAAATTTTTTAATGAGTTAAATATTCCTATATTTCTCTTAGGAGTTGCTATGTTAACTTTTGAACTATGTGAAAGTTAATTTGGTAAACATCTATAAGGAGAGGGAATTGCGTTCTTCTTGGGCCTGTTATTGCCTCTTACCTTCCTTGTATTTTAGTATATGACCATCTACAGCAGGTATGGTATTTGCACAGGTGGGCATTAGTCTGCTCAGCATGCACTGTGGTTCCTAGAGAGGTTTGAGAAAGGCAGTCTTTTGTTGTTGTTTTGTTTTGTTTTGTTTCTCTTCTCTTGACTGACAAGTCTCCTCAGTGACAATACAATTCTTGAAATGCGTGGTAATTCCAAGTGACCTTTGTATAAGGGCTTTGGTAGAAATTAAGAGTAGACATATTCATGTTGGGTTGAAATATTTAAGCTTCTATTATTTCCCAAATGGAATCAACTATATTCATATAATCAAATTGGGAAAATTCAAGCATTGGGAAAGATTTATGGCTTTAATGAGATTTAAACTGATCTAAATCTGAGCTGATATTCTGAGGTGGAGCACTTCCTTGGTGGCTCAGACAGTAAAGAATCCACCTGCAATGCAGGAGACCTGGGTTCGACCCTTGGGTTGGGAAGATCCCCTGGAGAAGGGAAAGGCTACCCACTCCAGTATTCTGGCCTGGAGGATTCCATGGACTATCCATGGAGTCGCAAAGAGTCGGACACGACTGAGTGACTTTCTTTCATTCTGAGGTGGGTATTTTTGGAGCATCATATACTTCTCAGGCTCGTAGAACAAGGATGGAGATCCATGTCTGTATTTTAAAGGGATAAGTCCTCTACTTATTTCCCGTGTTATACAGTAACCGAGTCCTACGTCAACAATGATATTATTTCAACTAGTATCATAATGAGAGCTAGTAAGAGTGACTTACTGAGTGTTAGTGACTGAGCCGTGCCCTGGCCTGGCAGTAGACTCAGTGGATCCTTCCTGCCCTTATGTGGCAGTTACTGCTGACAGAGACATCCCAGAAGTGATTAGGAGAGGACTGGCTCACAAAACTTGGTGTTTACACAATCTGATCCATCATGCTAGTGCCCTGGGAGGTAGACCATTATGGCAGTCATGTGGGCGCCTTTGCACTCTGGCTTTGGGGAGATAAGTTAGGGTGTTTATTTGCCTTGTGCTCTCTCCTCCCCAGGCTCTGGGTGGAGGCGGTGCTCGGTTCCTTTGCTGAAAGCTGTAGTTCCCGTTGGGGATACCTCTCCTGCTGCTGTTGTTGCAGCCCCATTCTTGCTACAACTACTCCCTCCTTTTGACTCTTCAGACCCAGGGAAGTGATGGCTCTCTGATGTTGCTAGATTCCAGGTACCCCACAATCCTTAGCAAATAATACTTCTGTTAAACTCTTCTCAGCTACCTGTTTCAGTACCATGTCTTCCTTCCTGTACTCTGACTCATCAGATGACACCCCATCTTACAAATGAGGAGGTTGGAGGTTAGAGATTCGTAAAGAACTGGGATTGGAACCCCTGCTGTTCTGTGTTACAGACTGATCCTCAGTGCTTTACTGTTTGCCTGTAGTGACTATGAGATTCTCATCATTCTCAAATTAAGGAGAAACTTAAGAGAGAAAAAAATTCTGTTTGATAAAACTGTGGAGTTGTGAAGTTAACAATCTAGCTCTTACACATTTAAATAAATGGCATCTTTAGTTCACAGTCTTCTATTTCTTCCCTTTGGAATTTCCACCAGGATCGTTTTATCACCCAGGAAGGAGAAATAATTAATGGAAGCAACAAAATGTTCAATTTGCCACCTTATTTCCCTGGTTTGACTCAAGTTGTTTGTGAACATCTTTGCAGACAAACTTTTCTAGGTATTTCAAAGAAATACGTGATTGAGTTGAAGAACATTCCTAAAGAGGCAATTAAAAATGTGCTCAGTAATGACAGCCAAGTTGGAATGAACATAGAGCTTCTCAGGTGGCTATTTTGAAAGACAGAGTATTGATTCTGTGTGTGATCTCTTGACTTACAAATACCAGAACGTAATCATGTTACCCAAGTCTCATCCCAGTGCATCCTGACTCTGTATTAATTTCCTTGACCTGCAGAGGACCTCGAGGCTGACTGGAATGACCAGGCTTGAGGGCAAGCCCCCCAGCCCACCCCTTATTGCCTTCTAACTGGGCTGCCTTTGCGGCAACACAGCCTAATAGTTAAGGGCTAAGTCCTCAAGCCAGGCTCATTGGTGCCAGTTCAAGCTCCACAAATGACCACTCTGTGCCTTAGTTTTCTCATCATAGGTGGAAATGGTAGTGCCTACCTCTCACAGCTCTTGTGAGGATTAAACTCTGTGAGGGGCTTAGAAGAACGTCTAGCACAGTTTGTATGAGCTCTGTCTTGGTGAGTATGTTTTTATTACTGTGATCATCATTGTCATCGTCTTCACAGTTTGGGACTCACATTGAGTTCTTCCTGTCTCTGATTACATTTATCCAGCACGTTGCAGTAAACTTGGTTTTTACTGGGAAGAATACAGAAATTAATTCCCTGAAGAGCCTACTCTTGACAAGGTTGTGTCCAAGTCATGGACTATGAGGAAACAACCCAAAGGAGGAAGAAGGAATTAAAAGCCTGGTGTGACAGGGAGCATGCTGGGAAAAGAAGGTACCACTCTAATAAGGCTGCTGCTTACACAGCCGGTACCTGGGGTCCAGTGAGGCTCAGATGCTTGTTTTGGCTGGTTTCTGTGGTTCAGGTGCTAACTAGCCAGGTACCCTTTGTCCTTCAGCCACTACCTTTTGTGCCTCTGTGTCTTCACTTGCAAAGTGTTGTTAATACTTGTTGCCTCTCTAGTTTCTCGTTCACTTGGTGGACCAAACTATTTCAGACAGACAGTCCTGTGTGTGCCACAAAGATGGAGGGTATTCAAGCCTGTGTGTTGAGTAGGAGTTGCCTCAGAACGGTGTGTGTGTGGAGTGAAGCTCAGGCCTAGGAAGGGTAGGGAACTGCACCCAGCTCTCCCTGCATTAACTCCAGGAATCGAGCAGAGCTGTTCCACCCAGAAAACAGGGAGTGGCAAAACCCTACCCATTGGCTACAGAATGGCCAGTGGGGGAAGGGAAAGAACTGGTGAAACATGGGGTCCCAAAACCTGCTTTTCTACTAGATGAGGTTGTTGAATTCTTAGGTTTGATCTGAGCCATGGACACCAAGTTGTCTAAAGTCAGTGGAGAAGATGAAGGGAGCTGTAGTAAGGACTTGGACTATAAGGCCTTCCTTGATGATGTATTACTCTATTTGTCTGTAGAGGCTATCGTTTTTTGTTTTTGATAATTTTATTTTTTCTGGTTTTTCTTTTTTGGTCGTGCTGCGTCTTCATTGCTGCTTGCGGGCTTTCTCCAATGGCAGCAGGTGGGAGCTACTCTTCATTGCAGTGCGTGGACTTCTCACTGCTGTGACTTCTCTCGTTGGGGAGCATGGGCTCTAGGGCTCAGCCTCAGTAGCTGTAGCCCACCGGCTCAGTTGCCCCGCAGCATGTGGGATCTTCCCAGACCAGGGATCGAGCCCGTGTCCCCTGCGTTGGCAGGTGGATTCTTAACCACTGGATCACCAGGCAAGTCCCTGTAGGGGCAGCTGTTAATTTTCTGCTTCCCACCCTTCCAGTGAAAATAAAATCCTGTGGTATGACTTATTAGAAGAAGTCTTTCTTAACTTCCAACAGTCTGATTCTCTTGAATGAAAATAGTATAACAGTAAAACTGTTGTGACATTTATAGTCTTTGCCATAATATAGACCTATGGATTGATTTAACCCTCTGACTAGCTCTAAGAGAGAGTAAGCAGGCTGTGTGTATGTGTGTGGGAAGGGGAAGAAATGTGAATCCTTTCTCACACGAAGTAAATGGACTGCATGGTGTCATTTTTGAGTCACAGGGCAGGTCTGAGAGCACACCTGGCCACTCGTGCTACCGTCACTTGGGGTGAAGGCTTTTCACATTGTGTGTAAACACCTTCTCACATTTCCTCACCCAAGTCACCACTCACTATAGCCCCTCTTTCTTCTTTCTCTTAAACTTAAAATTGTGTAACAATATTATTACAGGAATAAAGACTGAGCATGCTGCTTGACTCTAAAGACACATGCAGTGGAAGCTTAAGTAAACCATGTCCTGACTGAACAGTTTTTTCTGCAGGGACTGTTCAGGGAGAGTGGCACTATTTAGAGTGAGAAGACATACACAAGTTAATGATTTCTGGAGTTTTAAATCATCTGCTCAGTGTAGAACCTCATTTCAATATAATAGTTATATGACTGGAAGCAAAGGTTTCTGTGATACATGAACTTTAAAGATCAACTGTGGTTCAACTTTGTCTTCTTGTATATATATGAGGGGACTGAACTATTCATGGAAGAGTGTGATCTATTAGAGCATGTGGTTTAGAACCACGACTGAATCTGAGCTGCCTGGCCCTAGAGCCTTCGGCAAGTCCTTAGCTTTCTGAACCTTGTTTGCAGTTCAGTCGCTCAGTCGTGTCAGAGTCTTTGTGACCCCATGAACCGCAGCACGCCAGGCCTCCCTGTCCATCACCAACTCCCGGAGTCCACCCAAACCCATGTCCATTGAGTCGGTGATGCCATCCAACCATCTCATCCTCTGTTGTCCCCTTCTCCTCCTGCCCTCAATCTTTCCCAGCATCAGGGTCTTTTCAAATGAGTCAGCTCTTCGCACCAAGTGGCCAAAGTATTGGAGTTTCAGCTTCAACATCAGTCCTTCCAATGAATATTCGGGACTGATCTCCTTTAGGATGGACTGGTTGGATTTCCTTGCAGTCCAAGGGACTCTCAAGAGTCTTCTCCAACACCACAGTTCAAAAGCATCAATTCTTTGGCGCTCAGCTTTCTTTGTAGTCCAACTCACATCCGTACATGACCACTGGAAAAACCATAGCCTTGACTAGATGGACCTTTGTTGACAAAGTAGAACCTTGTTTTACTCCCAGGTAAATTAGGTCGTCTGTCAGGCGCAGTTGTTGGTGAAGTTTAGTAACTCTGTGTCAGGATGCTACCATAAAACCTCGTCAGTTAACATATAGCGAGCCGCTACAGAACCCAGTATTCTGTATCTAAAGTGCATCCAGGGCTTTGTCATAGAGCAGGTGATCAGTTGTAGGCTTGATGACTGAAGTTTTAGCACGTTGATTGGACAGACTCTAATTTTATGAGATACTTATATAAAATTTTAATCTCTTCTTTACACTTTAAAATTTTTTTCAAAGTTCCTTTGGTATTTTTTCCTTATATGTCAACTTTTAAATATAGATACAAAATTGGCTATAAAATTCAAAACAGATATAAACAAGAAAGGAAGCTCTTTCTTACAATAGATGGCTTCAAGATGGAATAATGGAGTTAGAAAATTCTCAGCAGATGCTGACCTTAGTGGACAGAGTTTTTATGAGGAAAGGATATTTACACAGTCACAGTGTCTCCCCTCAAGTCACTTATCACAAAGGGAAAAAGAGTAAGTATTCAGTGGAGAAACCTGGCATACATCGTCTTCACCAGGTGATTAAAGATAGCGTCACTCGTGCAAAGAGTCAGACGCGACTGAGCAACTTGCCATGCTCGCAGGCAAACATATTGAGACAAACTAACATCACATGCCTCCTGATTTGAGTCTTAAAAGTGCACAGTTTGAGTTTTGTTGTCTAAGTGCCAGAGGTTCACAACCTGAATCAGGAGAAAACATCAGGCGAATCTGGTGGACTTTCTACAGAATTAATGGTCTGTAATCTCCTCAAATATAAGATCAACAGAGGCAAGGACTGATAACAGTTCCAGATACAAGTAGGCTAGAGAGACCGGGCAGCGAAAAGCATGGGACAAAACAAATCTGTAAAGGACACTATTGGGATGGGGGTGAGACTTGAATATAGACTGTGGATTGGATGGTCGTGTCATATCGATATTAAGTTTCCTGATTCAGAAAATTATGCCAAGTTCATGTAACAGAATGCCCTTGTTCTTAAGAAATGCACACAAAATGAACTATAATGAGAGGGAAGGTAGAGAAACCATAGCCCTGGGCTAGAGGGGTTCACATTGGTCATGACGTGCTCAGCTCTTTAGTCGGCTTTACTCTTGCCCACTGTGATATTGGGAGAGGTGTGCAGAATGCTGACGGTAAGGGAAAAGCATTTTCCTTGAAAAGAGGTGAAATATTCCATACACTATGAATGTCACACCTTTGGATGGATGAGTCACAATGTGTGAAGAACTGGTGGGAACTCTAGGAATGGTGCTTGAGACCTTGATGTGATCTTTATTGACCTATTAAGTACTTTATTTAGACTTTTATTTCTTTTGTGAAACCTCCAAATGGATGGGATTAGGATTAGAGTATTTTAAATATTTGGAAGTGTTTTTATATAAATTAAGCTAATATTAAGCCATTAATACTATTAAAGAGAAGATAGATTTAAAAGCACTTCCATTGGGCAGACAGGAAGTAAAACCCAGAGAAGATTAAGTGACTTGCCCAAGGTGGTTTCTCCCAGACTTTGAACTTTCATCTGTGTGACCTCCTACAGTTGGGTTCTTTTATAGACCATAATTCTGTATACTTTCATAGGAATAAAAGAAAGTAGAAATAGAAGAAAGAAAATGTCTCGGTTGTAGTTTAGCAGTAGTTTTTATTTGAAAAGAAAATTAGACCAGAGAGATGCCTTTGCTACTCTGAAATTTTTTGGTTCTTTGAAATTGCCTCTTTAGGCCAAATTCAATTTAAGATCTGTTCCTGTGAATCCGTAAAGGGTCTGGTGCCTTTAGGACTCTCCCAATGGTCGGTGACCACAGGGTCTGCTTTTCTGTGCCTCTGTGAGTTGATGGGTAAGTTCCCCAAACCCAGCTCTCTGTCTTGCTAAGAAGCAGCTAAGCAGTGGTTTAAGGGTGAGGTGATGGAGCTGGAACACCAGCTTGAGTCTCAGCTCTGCCTCTTGCCAACTGTGTATGCTGGGCAAGGATAATGATATTAACAATTATAATCCTCATAAGATTGTGAATATTAAATGTGTTAATATTTGCAAAGAAATGAGAGCAGTACCTGGCATATAGAAAGTGCCATGTAAGCATTTGTTTTCAATTGTGATAAAATATACACAAATCTACCTTATGTACAAACCCTTTTTAAATATACAGTTCTTTTATTATATACATTCATATTGTTGTGCACCCATTGCCACTGTCCATCTCCAGACCGTTTTCAGCTTCCCAAACCCACCCTGTGCCCTTTGAACACTAGCCCTGCCATCTCCCCTCTCTGCAGCCCCTGAAAACCACCACTTTCGGTCTCTATGATTCTTGACTAAATACCTTGGCTCATGCCAAGTACTTATTTAGAAGCAAAGAACCTTGGGGGTTTACATGCCGGAGTGTGTACAGAACAGGTTTGCTCAGTGTTATCTAGCAAATTGGTATAAATTACCTTCCAAGGGCACTGGACAACTTGAATGTCAAACAGAGTTGGAGCATCCAGCTGAAAACCAGCCCATCCCTGAAAAAAACATGTGGGAAACCAGATGGAATGAGAAAGTTCTGGTTTCTCTTTGCTCCGCATTTTTTCCTCCTGACATGCTCCCCTGCTTCAGGAGCACCCTGGCAGTGGGTCTGCAGGCGCCGATGGGTTCAGGAGGTCCGGTTGTTGAGGATCACGGCAAGGGGTGGTGATACGGGGCAGCATCAGACTCCAGTGCTGCAGAATAGTGTGGGTGGAGGGCCTCAGAGGTCGAGATGCTTCCCAGGCATGACACCTCCTATTCAACAGGCAGCCAAGTGTGAGCCAAGCTGGCATCAGCATGGGTACCAGGGAGCCTACCCTGCTGCCTGTGCTGTCCTCGCCGTGACACCTGGTCCCTGCAGGGTACATATATGCCTAGAATATCAGTTTCACTAAGTTTAGAGGTGTGGACTCTTATATTCTAAATACTGAACCACAGATCAGTCAGGGAGTAGAACGCAAAATAGATGGTTATTTTTAAGAGCGAGTCTGAAATGAGACCATTCATGCTTTTTGAGCTTCGAGCCATGCCCCTATATACCTCTCTTTATCCCCAGTACTTTCTGTGTGTTTTTTCTTCCTTCTGCATCTAGGGTTATTTCTCTGCTCATTAATGTGCAGTGCAGGAAGCCCGGGTTTGTGTGCAGGTCAGGAGGAGGCTCCGAAAGGCGGGTTTGCCTCTCCTGAAAGCAGCGTGTGGGAAGGAGCAAGACTGCAAGCCTGTGCTCGCCACCTGCCAGCTGTGGTCTGGGACAAATGACTTAGCTGCCCCAGGTCTCCGTGTCCACATCTGTAAAATGGGGCTCACACTAGAATCACAGGATTGTTATGGGTTGGTGCCGGGGAGAACTGTGTCATGGAAATTTCTCTGGGGCCGTGGAAGTGTGAATGTTTGGAAGCCAAAGCCTCCCCAGCTGCTTCTCCAGCCCCTCTGCTTATCCTTCTTCTAAGTCATTTGTGTAGCAGAGCTTCTACAGCACAAGACTCTTGGGCTTCTTTCTTTTCTTTCTGGACCTCTTCTCTCTGCCTTTCCTCCTGGAAATCAAGAGAGGGGTAAGGCTGGGTTAGAGAAGAGTTTGGAGCTGCCCAAGGCGCCCACCTCAGCGGGCAAGCAGCCATGTTTGCGGCTCAAGGCTGTGGCGTTTGGAGCCTTCAGAATGGCAGTGGGTGGATGGAGCCCTGGGGGAGGGAATGGCGAAGCAAAGATGCTGAAGGGCAGATCTAGGGCTGTCTCTTGAAACTCCATCCCCGCTTCCCATGGATGCAACTCTGTGCATGTTCCAAGGAAATGCACCATTGTTGACTCAGAATGCCGATGAACTGGTAAAATGAGGACCTTGGTTTGAGGGTTTTTTTTTTTTAATTTTATGTATTTATTTATTTTTTATGGCTGTGCTGGGTCTTTGTTGCACAGCACAGACTCTAGGGTGCATGGGCTCAGTAGTTATGATGCCCAGGCTTAGTTGCCCCTCGGCATGTGGGATGTTAGTTCCTGGACCAGGAACTGATCCTATGTCCCCTGTATTGGCAGGTGGATGCTTAACCATTGGACCAAGTCCCTTGAGTATTTAAATTAACAGTCATTACAGTGATGGAAGTCACAGGTTTGACAACTGATGTGCAATGAGCTGTATGTGGAATTACATATACAGTTATGTGTATGTGCCAGGTGGGCTTTGTTGAAAGAGCTTTTATCAGTAGAATGAAACTCTGCCCAGCTCCTGGATGATGAGCTACCATCTGGTCCTGCCACTGATAGCTGTACAGCATCCTGGACCGTCTCCCCGTTCCTCTCCTTAAAAAGTTCAGATTCAGGAGGGTGAGGGACTGGGAGGAGTGGCACCTCGGAGGGCTGAGGAATGGGGCCGGAGACAAAGCGCGATGGGGCCTCCTGAGAGCGCACGCGCAACCTGCTGTCCTTCTCGTCTTCTCCACTTGCGCTCCCCGTCCCGCTCTCTCTTCCCTCCTTCATCACCGGACTTCAGACGTGACCTGGAAAACCGGCTCTGAGTAATCCTAACACTGAGTCCTCTCTTCCCCTTGGCTTTGCTTTCCTTTGTCCTGTCATTGGTTGGTCCTTTTTCCAAAGGTTTTCCCAGCTTCTCTCCAATATTCGTGTTCTCTGTTAGATGACAAGCCATCTGGGGCACAGAATTCTTTCTCACACCTCATCCAACGTCTTCCCTGCACTCCTGACGTGCTCTGCGACTATTAAACCACGTCAGAGACTGTGCCACTTACCAAAAGAAACACACTCTGTTCTTGTCGTATTTATTGGTTTTAATTATAAGCCACTTGGAAGGCATTTGAAGACTGCATCTCTGTAATTATCTGCCAGCACTTTGCACCTAGTGGACCAACTGCAAGAGTAAATTTCCATCCTCACTTGGCTTCATGAATGTGGATGTGTCTGCTGCACAAATGCTAGCAGGGTTTTCCTCTCTGGAGTGGAAACAATGACTTAATTCTGAAATTGTATTCAGGTCCTCTGAGGATCTAGTGCTGGGACACAATTTGGCTGTCTCCTCTGATCCATGTTAGACCTGTGGTGCAAGGGTGTTCACATGTAGAACAGTGATCCAGTCCCCAGGCAGAAAGGAAATGCCACGGAAGATCAGTTCTTCTTTTAAGTCTGAAGCAGAACATGAATTATGTTTAAGGTGGTTACTGTCCTGGCTGCTGTATAAAGTTTTTGGAGTTTTGGGCTAAAGAATTGTAATTTCTAAAAACCGTGGTGTCTTTCATGGTGTTTATAAGCACATCCACTTTTCTAATCTTGGTCTTTGTACTTTTCTGTGAGCAGTAGTTCTGTGTGTTAGAACAAAAAGCACACAACAAGCCAAAACCAAAATGTTTTCAGCTTTGTTGCCCAAGTGGGGTAAATTCTTTCCCACAAGAGAGACGTTCCCAGAGTATTTCATCCACTTTCCAAGTAGTTTACAAAATCACGGTTTGTATACATTCTCTTCAGCCTGAAAGCTCGACATTGGCTTCACCCCCTCTTGCCAACTCAACTCCCTCCCCACATTGGCCATTCCATTTCCTCCTACTGCTCCCTGTATTGTTGACCTAAAAGAATAAAAATATGTTTGCTCTAATATAATAGGATACCTCCAAAAGTTCCATAAAAACTAAATAGAAGCCAAGAGTTTGTTTTAAATACAAACCAGGTCTGTAACCTACTAGCTCTGGGGTCTTGAGCAAATAGCTTAGCCCATTTAAGACTTAGTCAGGTGGAGGAAATAATACTTGTCCATCTATCTGATGGGGCTGGGACAGTCATTTGAGATAAGTGATGTGGTGCTGGTTGTTTGCAGTCGCTCAGTCGTGTCAGACTCTTTGAGACCCCATGGACTGTAGCATGCCATGCTTCTCTATTCTCCACCATCTCCCCGAGTTTGCTGAAATTCATGTTCTTTGAGTTGGTGCTGTTATCTAACTCTCTCATCCTTTGCCTCCCCCTCCTCCTTCTGCCATCAATCTTTCCGAGCATCAGGGTCTTTTCCAATAAGTTGGCCCTTCGCATCAGATGGCTGAAGTATTGGCGCTTTAGTGTCAATCCTTCCAGTGACCATTCAGGGTTGATTTCCTTTAGGATGGACTGGTTTGAGCTCTTTGCAGTCCAAGGGATTCTCAAGAGTCTTCTCAAGCACCACAATTTGAAAGCATCAATTCTTTGACGCTCAGCCTTCATTATGGTCCAGCTCTCACATCCGTAAATGACTACTGAAAAACCATAGCTTTGACTAGACTGACCTTTGTCAGCAAAGTGATGTCTCTGCCTTTTAATATGCTGTCTAGATTTGTCATAGCTTTTCTTCCAAGGAGTGAGTGTCTGCAGTGATTTTGGAGCCCAAGAAAATAAAATCTGTCACCATTTCCACTTTTTCCCCTTCTATGTAGATGACGTCTATGAAACCAAAGTGCCTGACTCAAGTCCTGCTCTTTGATATTGGCGTCATCTGCAGCGCTTGATGACGTCTCACAAATCCAGTATTCCCCAGGCCCTTAATGTGTGAGCTGATGCTGACTTTCATAACCCATTTAAAAGCCATTGAGACCTTCTTGTTCATTAATACTAGCCTAAAATGGCAAACCACTCCAGTACTCTTGCCTAGAAAATCCCATGGACGGAGGAGCCTGGTAGGCTGCAGTCCATGGGGTCGCTACCAGTCAGACATGACTATGCGACTTCACTTTCCCTTTTCACTTTCACACAATGGAGAAGGAAATGGCAACCCACTCCAGTGTTCTTGCCTGGAGAATCCCAGGGACGGGGGAGCCTGATGGGCTGCCGTCTATCGGGTCACACAGAGTCGGACACGACTGAAGTGACTTAGCAGCAGCAAACTGCTTTAGCCCAAAGTCAAGTTGAAATGTATTCTTCAGCCATGACTGTGTTGGCAACATACCTCCATTTGCCTAGTATGATCCGCTAGAGAGCTGAATTTTTGGCATGCTTTAAACATCGACTGTCCTGAATCGTGTGTTAATTCGCACTCACTAACAAACAGCATATGCTTGCATTAATAGTGCCCTTCTGTTCTCCATCCTAGATTTGTAACTGAGTCTGTTTCACTAAACTCCTCTGCCAAATATATGTTTAGACTTAACGTTCGCTCCTCTATATCCCGCAGCAGTGGAATGCCGCCACGCTGTTTCCCTTGTTCGTTACACGAACTTGTCTTTATGGAAGTTGGCGTGGGAAGCGGGCGCCTTTCTGGGGCTGGGCCACGCGCAGTTTCCACCCCACCGTCTGAAGTCGCAGAATGAGTCGGCTGCTCTTTGCCGGGTCCCTTGGCCGTCCCCTGTACCGGGCTCTTCCTCGTCCTGTTGGTTCTGTTGCCACGCTGTGCTCTTGTGAAGCGTCGCCGTGGTTCTCTTCCAGTTCAGACTTGCAGGGTTTCGTGTCACAGCGGTTCAGCACCGCCTTCGCTGCGTCTCCAGCTCCGGTCTCCTTTGCTCCTTCCTCGCACTTACCTCTTTCCCCTCCTTCGCTCTCCTTAGCCCAGCACACCTTCCAACAGAGTGCTGCGTGAACCGTCTGCCTCTATGCTGTCTTGGAACTTCTCTGTGTGTGTGTGTGTGTGTGTTTCATACCATAAAGCTGAGTATTCATCACAAATTTTAACCCCCGTGATCCCTTTCTTGAAGCTCAAATGGGTCAACTACGTGCATGAAAGTTATCTTTCTCAACGCAACTGGCATGAAGGCTTATTCCTCATCATATTTTTAAAATCTTTGTGTAACTGAACATTAAAACAAATATAATCCTTTCTTATTTTTGATATAATTAAAGTAATACACATCAATGGGGTAGAGTATTTGGAAACTGAAAGAATTAAAAAGTGAAGGAAGACACAGAGCTCTCCTTTTGGAAACAAATGCTTTAGCATTTTGATATTTCCTTTTAGGATTTTTTCCCCTATTATAGTTTATATAATGACAAAATGTTATATAATTATTATAGCAGTATATACACACATGTATATATGTAAGCAGTATGTGTATATGTGTGTGAAGTTAAAATTGTGCTTTAAAAAATTTATGTAGCTTCAAATACATTCAGTTTGCAAGTTACATGGGAGACTAAGTGAGGGGAAAATTGAATATAATCAATTATCCTTGGAAAAACTATCTGATTATCTGTTGTCTTTACTATACTTATGTTTATAAGTTTTCTGTCTTATATAGCATCACCAGCTCAATGGACATGATTTTGAACAATCTCCAGAAGAGAGTGAAGGACAGAGGAGCCTGGCATGCTGCAGTCCATGAGGCTGCAGAGAGTCAGACACGACTTAGCAACTGAACAACAACAGACTCATTAGTAATTGATTACACAAGAATTTAGCTATTAAATAGTTTGAAATATACATGATGATAAAATGTTTCTAAAAAATACTCATACAACAGCTTCATGGGGTTAAGTGGCCTTATTCCCATTTTGCATATGAGGAAACTGAGTATGACAGTGTTGCAGGCACCCAGAGTACTGCTGTTTCCTCTCAGCCACACCCCTTTTAAAAAATGAAGTGTCTTTGAGGAGGGATGAATTAGGAGGTTGGGATTCATGGGAAATAGATGGAAAAACAGTGGAAACAGTGTCAGACTTTATATTTTGGACTCCAAAATCACTGCAGATGCTGATTGCAGCCATGAAATTAAAAGACACTTACTCCTTGGAAGGAAAGTTATGACCAACCTTGATAGTATATTAAAAAGCAGAGACATTACTTTGCCAACCAAGGTCCGTCTAGTCAAGGCTATGGTTTTTCCCGTGGTCATGTATGGATGTGAGAGTTGGACTGTGAAGAAAGCTGATCGCCGAAGAATTGATGCTTTTGAACTGTGGTGTTGGAGAAGACTCTTGAGAGTCCCTTGGACTGCAAGGAGATCCAACCAGTCCATTCTAAAGGAGATCAATCCTGGGTGTTCCTTGGAAGGACTAATGCTAAAGCTGAAACTGCAATACTTTGGCCACCTCATGCGACGAGTTGACTCACTGGAAAAGACTCTGATTCTAGGAAAGGTTGGGGGCGGGAGGAGAAGGGGACGACAGAGAATGAGATGGCTGGATGGCATCACCGACTCTGTGGACATGAGTTTGAGTGAACTCCGGGAGTTGGTGATGGACAGGGAGGCCTGGCGTGCTGTGATTCATGGGGTCGCGGAGAGTCGGACACGACTGAGCGACTGAACTGAACTGAAGTGAATCACTGTGCTATAACACCTGAAACTAACATGATATTGTATATTAACTTCTTGTTACTGTTTAGTCAGTAAGTCCTATCTGACTCTTTGTGACCCCGTGGACTGTAGCCCACCATCTGCCACTCTGTGTGTGGAATTTTCCAGGCAAGAATACTGGAGTAGATTCCCATTTTCTACTCCAGGGAATCTTCCCAACCCAGGGACCCAACCTGTGTCTCCTGCATGGGCAGGCAGATTCTTTACTGCTGAGCCACCAGGGAAGCCCTGTAAATTGGCTATACTTCAATAAAATAAAAAAGTTTTTAAAATCTCATAAAAATCAGGCATGATTGACAAGTTAGATAGAAATTAACCTTTTGTGAGGAAAGAGGAGTAAAATGGAGATGGGTGCCTCAGAGAAAAATGGTAAATTTTCTCAAACGTGTCCTCAGCATTTATTGACCATATCATTTTGCTTATGATGTGACATAGTGGTGTCATTTAGTTTTTTGTTGGTTTTCATTTTGGTCTTGTTACAACTCTTGCATTCTTAATGTAGTCTAACTTGGCAATACCAAATACTATCTTATTATTTTTTCCTTTCCTGGACTACATTTGAGGTTTCTACATCTCTGAGAAATAAGCCTGTAATTTTACTGTCTGTACTTTCTCAAGATAATAGCATTAATTTATATGGTTTCCCGCAGGGAAAATTGTGTTTTTTGTTGTTCGGTCCCTCCGTTGTGTCTGACTCTTTGCAATCCCATGAACTGCAGCACACCAGGCCTCCCTGTCCTTTACTATCTCCCTCAGTTTGCTCAAACTCAAGTCCATTGAATCAGTGATGCCATCCAGCCATCTCATCCTCTGCCACCCCCTTCTCCTTTTGCCCTCTGTCTTTCCCAGCATCAGAATCTTTTCCAATTAGTTGGCTCTTCACATCAGGTGGCCAAAGGTATTGGAGCTTCAGCTTTAGCATCAGTCCTTCCAATGGATATCCAGGGTTAATTTCCTTTAAGATTGACTGATTTGATCTCTTTGCTGTCCAAGGGACTCTCGAGTCTTCTCCAGCACCACAATTCCTAAGCATCAGTTCTTTGGTGCTCAGCCTTCTTTCTGGTCCAGGTCTCACATCCATACATGACTACTGGAAAAACCATAGCTTTGACTATATGGACCTTTTCTGACAAGGTGTTGTTTCTTTTTAATACACTGTCTAGGTTTGTCATAGCTTTCCTTCCAAGGAGCAAGTGTCTTTTACTTTCGGGGCTTCAGTCACCATCCGCAGTGATTTTGGAGACCAAGAAAATAAAATTATCACTGTTTCCACTTTTTCCCCATCTATTTGCCATGAAATGATGGGATCAGATGCCATGATCTTAGTTTTTTGAATATTTAGTTTTAAACTGGCTTTGTCACTCTCCTCTTTCACCCTCATCAAGAGGTTCTTTAGTTCCTCTTGGCTTTCTGCCATTAGAGTGGTATCATCTGCATATTTGAAGTTGTTGATATTTCTCCCGGCAATCATGATTCCAGCTTGAGAGTCTTCCAGCCCAGCATTTTGCATGATGTACTCTACATAAAATAAAAGTAAATCATGTAAATCTATCTGCTGATTAATGAGATATCAGTAATAACCATTAATAGCACCCTCAGATGCTAATGGCCGCTGGGCCAGTCATCAAACATTTACATACAGGGAGACAGTGGCACTTAGGTAGAGTTGAACTGGAATCTAAAGATTCCAGAACTTTGGAGTCAGGGTTGTTTCAGATCCCAGCTCTGCCACTGAACTGTCCTTGTGATCTTAGAATTGCCTAAGCCGGAATGACACAACCTCTCTGCATTTCTTTCCCATCAGAATAGTGAAGATTCACATTCCTGTCTTAAAGGGGGATAAGCGATAATATATGTAAAGTATCTGGCATGTGATAAGTGGTCATTATGTGTTAATCCCTTCCATCTGCTACTTTCATGCATGTATCACGAAGCGCTCACATGAAAGAAAAAAATAGCATATGCACCTGAAACAAAAAACTCAACCAAGAGGCTGTTTTGTTTCCTTGCACTTACCTTTGAACTGTTTATGATTTGTTTTTTCTTTTCTGCTAGTAGTCAAGGAGAAACGAGGCCAAGCTTCCCTATTCTATCTTCTAAGACTCCTAGCTTTGCGGCCGCATTCTCTGATATTCTAGGTCATTTGGAATAGCTTGAGAGGACAGGAATAGAGGGTTACCAGGGACTGACTTCTCCTTGAGAACAGCCCAGGGACCATTGTTACATAACCTGCTAAGTCTGTTTAACAGTTGTAAAATACTGTTCCCATGAAGTATCAAAGTGTAAGTAAATATCTGCGTCCTTAAAATGTTCATTTTCTATGGAAAGTAGGGAGAATCATTTTAGGACTAGTTGTAAATTGAAGTGTTTTTGTACTGACCATCTTAAGCATAAAAAATTCATATCCAAGCGAGATAAGTTGAATTCCTTTCCCCTCCTTTAAAAATACTAGAAGCTCATCTAGGCTAAAGATTTTTATAATTCCTTCTGTAATTTTAACAGTCTGGGTTAAAAAGTCTTATATTGGCTTTGAAAACTTGACATTCCATTCTTCCTTACTGAGATCTGTGTAGGAGCAGGTAGAGAGCAAATGGAACTTTCCCTGGGCCTCCTTGGTAGCTAAAGAGGTGGTTTTGTCCCCAAATGGTTTTTTGCCATTATAATTGACTACAGAGTACCAAATCTAAGAATCATCGCTTTTAATTTTTTTCCCAAATTTCCCAAAGTCCCAGACAGACCTACCCCCGCCCCTCCACCCCAGACTTCGGGTGGGCCACCTCTGTGAATGGATCTTAACATCTTCATGGTCTGCTTTGAGTTGCCATGTTGTTTAAAATAGAAAAAAGACATTCTTGGTCAAATTTGCACAATGGACCAAAATTAATTTTCTTCCCTTGTGTGAGATGTAGAAATGAGGTCCTGTTCTGAAAAGTTGTCCTGGGTTTTGAGATCTAGGGCTTGTTAGAGACAGACTGGCATCTTAGGTACTCAAGTATGATCACATTCTTGAGGGGAAAAGTTTGGCACCTTCTGCATCAAAGTGGGATCAAATAACTCTTTTTCATATGTTGATCTTAAAGCTATATATACTTAAACTGTGTTTACAGAAAGGGATAAATGTTTCACAAAGCCTGAAATGTTTCTCGTTTTTCTAAGAAACTATGATGAAGACGCTATCTAACTCTTCTGAGCCTCAGTAACCTCACTAGAGGGCTTCCCTGGTGGATCAGTGCCAATGCAGGAGACTTGGGTTCAATCCCTGGGTCGGGAAGATCCCCTGGAGAAGGAAATGGCAGCCCACTCCAGTATTCTTGCCTGGAGAATCCCATGGATGGAGGAGCCTGGTGGGTTACAGTCCACGGGGTCACAAAAGAGTCGAACATGACTCAGCGACTCCACAACAGACCTTACTGGAAAAAGCACGTGGGTAGCTCATCAGAGACCCTAACACTTGTAAGGAAACTGTAGTTTGGTAGTTACCCTTCTTTCCACTAGGAAATTTTCCTTGTGATGCTGAACTTGAAGATTTAGGGCTTTCCGGGAAGTGGCCACAGCCTCTTACTGCCACGTGTACCTTGAATATCCTCTGAAGTTGTGTGTGGATTTACTCTGGAGAGTCCTTAGAAATGGCTGATGGATGAGAAGTTCCAGGGTAGGCTTCAGATTCATTCCCCCTCCCTTGGGATCTGAACAGTGTGGCCATATTAACATCAGGGCTTGGACTTAGTGGGACTAAGCTTGTGAAGGAGGTAGCATCACTGTCAAGCACAAAACTGCATACGCCTGTGCTGAGTCGTTTCAGTTGTGTCCAACTCTTTGCGACCCTGTGGACTGTAGCCTGCCAGGCTGCTCTGTCCATGGGTTTCTCCAGGATTCTTGCCTGGGTTAGCACAAAGCTGTGTGCACACCGATCAGCAGACTTTACTGAGCACCTACTGTTTACCTGGCACTTGGAAGAGATGTGGAGATGGATGAACTGTGAGCCTGTGCACTCAGGGTCTCATAATTATCATGGCTTGGTGAAACTTTCAATGTCTGTAACAGGTAGGATGGTAGTCTCTATTGTTGTTTCAAATTCTTTAGAGTGCCTGGGAATATGTTTCAGGTTGCTAACAACTTCAACCCCAGGTTTGCCTGTTTTTCAAAAGAAACTTTAGTTTAGGGAAGTTTGATCATGTGGTCCTTTGAAACTTCAGATTAAGTAGCTGTGAAATGCTTCAGGAAGCTGGTAGGAAGCCAGAATATATCACGGGTCAGTTTACTTAGTATCAGCTTACTAGAAATCTCAGACTTGGAGTTCTTTCATTTTGGTATCCCACCCCTGTACTTTTCCCCAGTTTTAGGGTTTCAGAATCAGTTCTCTTCTTTGAGGTATACATTTCTGGTAGCCATTCTCTAAGTTCTGAGAGTGAGGATTTACCCATTTAGGTGAATCTTCCATGTCAAGGCTTTGGGTGTATCACCCAGGTAAGGGCAGTCTTAACTCTTACAAGATGATTCAGTACACATTTGAATCGAATGATATTCCTGAGGATATTCAGAGTTCCTTACAGAAATATTGAGTCACGCATAACAATGTGTCCATCAAACACTAAATTGTGGCATGTTTCTATGAACTGATGATTCATATCATATTCTCAATCTGTTTTTCCTTAGATAACACCATTTTGTAAAATGGAGGTTCCCATCCCTGGTTTTGTGACTCTTGCTAATGCTCCCTCTAGTATATATCCCCACTTCTCTAAGCATCCTGTAGTTATGCCAGCAGTCGGGAAAGAATCCGCCTGCAATGCAGGAGATCGGGTTTGATCCCTGGGTTGGGAAGATCCCCTGGAGAAGGGAATGGCTACTCACTCCAGTATTATTCTTGCCTGGAGAATTCCATGGACTGGGGAACCTGGTGGGCTACAGTCCATGGAGTCAAAAAAGAGTTGGACACAACTAAGCACTAACACTTTCACTTTCAGTTGTTTAATAAAAACTTCATGAGGGACTTGGTGTGTTGTTCCCTAGAACAGACTGGCACAGAACAACTCATCTAATATTTGTTGAACAAACGAATACATTTTAATGCAAAGGAGGTGGTGGCCTTGGTCTCCTGTGTGAAGGGGCAAGTAGAGTAGCTGAAGTGAATAAGTGACCATGCCAACTCCTTCATGAGTCAAGACGGTCTTGGTTTGTTTTCACAGTGGATTTTGTGGGTGTTCTTTGAAAAATAAACTCTGTAGGGTTCCTTCTGTTCTGACTTCATAGTTCTATTTCAAAAGCGTTTCTACCAACTCATTCTGCTCCTTAAACCTCTGAATAAACCCTATAATGTTTAGAAAAGGCAGAGGAACCAGAGATCAAATTGCCAACATCCACTGGATCATCGAAAAAGCATGAGGGTTCCAGAAAAACATCTATTTCTGCTTTATTGACTGTACCAAAGCCTTTGACTGTGTGGATCACCACAAACTGGAAAATTCTGAAAGAGATGGGAATACCTGCCACCTGACCTGCCTCCTGAGAAATCTGTATGCAGATCAGGAAGCAACAGTTAGAACTGGACATGGAACAACAGACTATTTCCAAATTGGAAAAGGAGTATGTCAAGGCTGTATATTGTTACCATGCTTATTTAACTTACATGCAGAGTACATCATGAGAAATGCTGGGCTGGATGAAGCACAAGCTGGAATCAAGATTGCCCGGAGAAATATCAATAACCTGAGATATGCAGATGACACCACCCTTATGGCAGAAAGCAAAGAACTGAAGAGCCTCTTGATGAAAGTGAAAGAGGAGAGTGAAAAGTTGGCTTAAAGCTCAGCATTCAGAAAACTAAGATCATGGCATCTGGTCCTATCACTTCATGGCAAATAGATGGGGAAACAATGGAAACAGTGGCTGACTTTATTTTGGGGGGCTCCAAAATCACTGCAGATGCTGATTACAGCCATGAAATTAAAAGACGCTTACTCCTTGGAAGGAAGGTTATGACCAACCTAGACAGCATATTAAAAAGCAGAGACTTTACTTTGTCATCAAAGGTCTGTCTAGTCAAGGCTATGGTTTTTCCAGTAGTCATGTACGGATGTGAGAGTTGGACTATAAAGAAGGCTGAGCACCAAAGAATTGATGCTTTTGAACTGTGGTGTTGGAGAAGACTCTTGAGAGTCCCTTGGACTACAAGGAGAGCCAACCAGTCAATCCTAAAGGAGGTCAGTCCTGGGTATTCATTGGAAGGACTGTTGTTGAAGCAGAAACTCCATTACTTTGGCCACCTAATGCAAAGAGCTGACTCATTTGAAAAGACCCTGATGCTGGGAAAGATTGAGGGCAGGAGGAGAAGGGGATGACAGAGGGTGAGATGGTTGGATGGCATCACCAACTCAATGGACATGGGTTTGGGTAAACTTTGGGAGTTGGTGATGGACAGGGAGGCCAGTTGTGCTGCGGTTCATGGGGTTGCAAAGAGTCGGACACGACTGAGTGACTGAACTGAACTGAACTGTGATTTCCATAGAATGTGCTTGCTTTACCATCTTTTAGCCAATGTTGGCTAACATTACAGGAAGTGGAAAAGACTCTGATGCTGGGAGGGATTGGGGGCAGGAGGAGAAGGGGACGACAGAGAATGAGATGGCTGGATGGCATCACCGACTCGCTGGAGGTGAGTTTGAGTCAATTCCGGGAGTTGGTGATGGACAGGGAGGCCTGGTGTGCTGCGATTCCTGGGGTCGCAAAGAGTCAGACACAACTGAGCGACTGAACTGAACTGAATACTTCAGGAAGTAGTTTTTCACGATATCCTGTGTTTCTTAGTGTTCAAGGCAGCAAGTAAAGATGAACTTTAGAGGAAGTCTCAGTTAATCAATTTAAAAGCAGTTTTGAAGGCACTTTAGTGATCTTCCCTTGTGCTTGACAATGACGAGGCTCTTTCCACTTCAGCAGCAGCAGTGTGGCACTGGGCACAGCACAGGGCCAGGGTACTAGGGCCCTCAGCTGCAGCTCTGGCTCCGCCACTGACCCAGCAGTAACCATGGCAGTCCCTTCCCCTGGCTTGACCCTGTTCTCAATTGTAAGAAAGAGAGAACGCCTGTCTTTCAGGGAGATGATGAAAACCACACGATAATATGGAAAAGTGCTTTATAGGTGGTAGTGTCATGCTTAAGTGTATTTTATCAGCTCCATGAAGTCTCTTTAAATGTTAGGGTTAGTATCCATGCCTGTGTCTTTTATCAGAAGTTGCTACTTAGGAAAGATTGAGTAATGCAGAAATATTTGCAGGCAACCTCTGTGGCCCAGAGGGATCTGCTTTTGTTGTAATTAAGACGTTCTCACACTCGTAATCTTGGTGTTCACTTTGACACAATAGGTCATGAAGGAAGGAAGGTAAAGTTGAAGTGTGTGTGGTTGGAAGAGGAGTGGCCAGGGATGTGGTCCAGTGGGCTAGGAGGGAAGGAAGGAATGTCTAAAATGCCCCATGAGGACATGCAGCTTTTGCTTTGTTCACTGCCCCATGTCTGGTGCTCTGACTCTTGGTTGGCTCATAGAATCTGTGAGTTGAATGTTAGTCGAGTGAAGTCTACAGAACGGTGCTGTATTTCCTTCATCAATGACCACATCCTTTATTCAACATAAATGGGCAAATAAGAGTACCCCAGGTAGATATTTTAAAACCCGTTTATTAATCTTTCCTGAAAAAAAAAATGATTTGTTCATCAGATACTTTAATGGAGTGTGCAGCCTCTGCAGGGAGGGGTGCTGACACCTTGAGAACACATGTATGTCTTCTAGGATTTACTGTTAAATAAAGCAGTGGAGGAGGTACTGGTACAGAATACAAGTTCATGTGGGCTCAGAGGGTAAAGCATCTGCCTGCAATGCGGGAGACCTGGGTTCGATCCCTGGGTCGGGAGGATCTCCTGGAGAAGGAAATGGCAGCCCACTCCAATATTCTTGCCTGGAGAATCCCATGGATGGAGGAGCCTGGTGGGCTACAGTCTGTGGGGTCGCAAAGAGTCGGACACGACTGAGTGGCTTCACTTTTCACTGGTGCACACAGGAAGACACACAGGAAAGCCGAACAAACCAAAACCTGAGGGTTTAGAGCAGGGAAAGGGCCAAGCAAGGAGAATGGGTGACTCGTGCTCAGAACCCTGACATTCCCTCATGGTTTTCAGGGAGCAGTTTTTATGGGCAGAATTTGGGGTGAGGGCTGAGGGGTATGTGGCTTTCTTCTGATTGGTTGTTGATGAGTTACTAGGGCGGCGCTTCAGGAATCTTGTTCTCTGCCTGCAGTTATCATCCTCCTCTGGGTGAGGGCCTTAGTTCTGCAGACGAACTCAAATATATTGTTAAGCATATTCGTTGAAGAGAAACCAGGATCCTGCCCCATAGATGCATTATTGTTTCTCAACTGATCCTTTTATTTTCTGCTGCTTCTCCCTTCCCTGATTAGTGACTGTTGGAATCTCTCCTTTGGTACTCAGGGAAGGAAGGTCTAGGAGGCTGAAACCTTTTCCCTGCAAACAAGAAACAAGGGACATGTAAAGGATCTGTCCCCAGGAGGGCCCCACCGGGTCCTGCTTGGTTGCGGCACTTGGGAAGGAAGTGGTCCTGGAGTTAAACCTTAAGGATGGGTAGAATTCCATCAGCTATGGCCAGTACATTGTAGTAGCAAGGTAAAGCTTTGTGGCGAGTATGTGTTTTAATTCAAATATTAAGTCACATCTCTTTGGGCGGTGACCTCAGAGTTTGAGAGACCCTTTGTGGCTCTGGGCTGGTGGGATCTTGCATGGCTTATGGAGGCAGTTGGGAGGCAAAGGTCTGAGCACAGTCCTGCTGGTGCTTCTTGCCGCCTCCTGGATGGGCTGGTTGAGGCCAGAAGGAAGGTGGCAGGCAGAGTGCCTCCTTTTGAAGGTGACCCCTCCCTTACCCCCTGAGGAGGGTAAAATGATCAGGTGGACTCTGACTAGGAGTTTTCTATTGCTTTCAAGCTTTTAACATGTGTGAAGGTACCAAAACATGAAAATATCCTGTCAGGAGTGGGAGGCGTTCTTTAGACAGAAATTAAAATAAGAAACTAGTAGTCATGGGGTGTCCTGGGAATTAGCTCTTAGAACAGTGGAGAGAGAGGACTGGGTGATGCTCTGCGGGCATGCGAGGTATCCTCTAAGGCGACCCCCAGTGAGGAAATCCTAATTTTGAAGTATATTCTTTACGGGATGATGGTTAGCCCACTTTGTGAAGGTTCGCTGGAAAGTAGTTGTTCACGTAGAGGAGGAGAGGAAACATGTTCTCTTCAGAGCTTTGTTCTGTAGGAAATGAAGATCCATCGAAGGTTTGGAGAGAAAGGACTGTGTGTTAGAAAGGGGCTTCTGATAACAGTGAGGAGAATGGGTGGGGGAGGGACGTTGTTGTTCAGTCGCTGAGTCATGTCTGACTCTTTACAACCCCATGGACGGCAAGATGCCAGGCTCCCCTGTCCCTCACTGTCTCCTGGAGTTTGTTCAGATTCATGTCCTTCGAGTCGGTGATGCCATCCAACCATCTCATCCTCTGCTGTGCTCTTCTCCTCCTGCCCTCAATCTTTCCCAGCATCAGGGTCTTTTCCAGTGAGTCATCTCTTCACATCAGGTGGCCAAAGGATTGGGGCTTCAGCTTTAGCATCAGTCCTTCCAATGAACATTCAGGATTGATTTCCTTTAGGATTGACTGGTTTGATCTCCTTGATGTTCAAGGGACTCCCAAGAGTCTTCTCCAGCACTACAATTCAAAAGCATCAATTCTTGAGTGCTCAGCCTTCTTTATGGTCCAACTCTCACATTTGTACCTGACTACTGGAAAAACCATAGCTTTGACTATACAGACCTTTGGTTCATCATAGCTTTTGTTTCAAGAAGCAAGTGTCTTTTAATTTCATGCCTGCAGTCACCGTCACCAGTGATTTTGGAGCCCAAGAAAATAAAACCTGTCACTGCTTCCACTCTTTCCTTTTCTATTTGCCATGAAGTGTTGGGACTGGATGCCAAACTCTTAGTTTGGGGAATGTTGAGTTTTAAGCCAGCTTTTTCACTGTATTCTTTTACCCTCATCAAGAGGCTCTTTAGTTGCCTCTTCTGCTGTTTCCTTTTCTTCCTCATCCATAAACAAAGACATTTCCTGAAGTTCTCTCCTTGCTTTTTTCCCTCCCAGACTAATACTTCTAGCTCTAATGTCTCTGCTCTTCATTTGGGCAAATGGCTTCTCAGGCTGTTTGCTCAAAGGTAAAGTGCAGTAGGTTACATACCTGCCTCAGAGAGAGTCCTGAAACTTAAATAAGACACTGCATACTAAATTCTGCCTAAGCCTTGAAGGAAATTAAGTGCTCAGTAAGTAAGCATCTAGTACATATTCCCATGCTTATGGTATTCTTTTATATATATATATATAATATAAATATGTTTATACATATCTATATCTACCTATTGATGAAAACATAATCTCCCCTTTCTTTTGAAGTCTTTGAGGATTTGGTTATTATTTTTAGATCTTAAGTGTTGAGCATTGTGCTTGCCCAATAGGAGTTCAGATCTTGCTCTTAATTCCTTTTGCCTGCTGGATCGATGTTTCAGGTGCCTCATTAGTAGGGTGTGTGCCTGGCCTTTCTTGGGGAATGGATGAGTGACCTTCATATCCTCTCTTCTGCTTGGGAGTGAAGTGAAGTGAAAGTCGCTCAGTCGTGTCCAACTCTTTGCGCCCCCATGGACTATACAGTCCATGGGATTCTCCAGGCCAGAATACTGGAGTGGGTAGCCTTTCCCTTCTCCAGAGGATCTTCCCAACCCAGGGATTGAACCCAGGTCTCCCACACTGCAGGAGGATTTTTACCGTCTAAAGCACAAGGGAAGCCCAGGGGTCCCGTTTAATAAACGGCTGATGGGAGCTGGTGACTGAGGAGCAAAAGAGCAAACCCTGGCGGCCCTGCCCCTCGTAAGCTCACACACGTTGTCTTCATTAGACGAGAGGTCTAACCAACGAGAAACCCAGTTCAGTTCACAGCCGTCAGAATGGATGCTCAGCACCGAAGAGGGGGAAGGGCTTCTTTTCATGAGAGAGGAGTGCTGTCCTGTAAATAGGCAGTCAAGACTTGGCTGATGTGACTGTTGGCGGCTGCCGGGTACTGTGAGGCCACAAGCAGAGGGAGTGCAGTCAGGAAGCGGGGAGGCCGAGTCCTCCACAGAAAAGCAGGGCTGAAGTGTGGCAGTTTATAAACTAGGCTCGTGTTGGAATAAAGGGTGTGGGCCTGAAGACTCTGCTCCCTGGCTGTCTCCATTGCATTTTTCTTTTGGATACCTGTTGACCATGAACGTTAGCCTCGTAAAGGCCGAGAGATAAGCAAGGGAGGAATTTTAGTGACTTTGTCATCTGTAAAATAGGATTGGGGTTAAATGAGATGCCTCAATCCCCTCTAGGAGTGGGGAAGCACAGGTCCTTGCAGATTCTTTGTTCTATTCCAGAATTTCCAGGACAGTCTGGTTCTCTGAGCCCCTGGGCCAATTCTCCAAGCTTGTTGAGGACAGTTACTGCTGGCAGGCCACCCTCTAGTTGGTTTGAGGCTGAGCGACTTCACTTTCACTTTTCACTTTCACACATTGGAGAAGGAAATGGCAACCCACTCCAGTGTTCTTGCCTGGAGAATCCTAGGGACGGGGGAGCCTGGTGGGCTGCCATCTGTGGGGTCGCACAGAGTCGGACACGACTGAAGTGACTTAGCAGCAGCAGCAAATCCTGTGGCATCACATCTGTGGGATCTGATTGCTATTCTCTTTCTGTTATTTAATGTCCATGTATACTTCAGAGGGCGGGAGGAGAAGGGGTGACAGAGGATGAGATGGTTGGATGGCATCACCGACTCCATGCACATGAGTTTGAGTAGGCTCCAGGAGTTGGTGATGGACAGGGAAGCCTGGTGTGCTGCAGTCCATGGGGTCGCAACGAGTCGGACATGACTGAGCAGCTGAACTGACTGATACTTCAGTATTGCAGTTTTTGCTAGAAATAATATAACATTGTAAAATCCAAAGGCAATTCTCTTTCTGTGATTGATGTTTCAATACTCCCATCTCTCAGTGTTTAGCTGCATGTGAGTTTTTTCTAGTTGGTTGTCTCATGATTTGAACACTGTTCTTCCAAGTAATGTGATGTTATCCTCTCTTTCTAGCTATTGTAGATGATGAAAGACTCTCTGCAGAGGAGATGGATGAGAGGAGGCGGCAGAATATCGCTTATGAATATTTGTGTCACCTGGAGGAAGCCAAAAGGTAAGAGTCAGACTTAGTCTATTTGTGCCCCTTCTCTTAGAGATGCCCTTTGGGTACTGTATTTTTAATAACTCATTTGCAGCCTTGTTAGTACTAAGGTAATGGGAGAAGAATCAACCTGTGTGTTGTCAGTGGAAGAATTGAGAAAATGTTGCTCCCACAGCCAGCGTCAAGGCACTAGGGAGGCAGCTGTTCCTTTTCTTCCTCAGAGCCTCCCAGGAAATCTCTTGGAAAATTACAGATTATTTCAAAATTTCTCATCTCTCTGGCATGGATGTTGGGGGAGCCGCAGAGACTTAAACCAACTTCCTTTTCCTCAGAGTGTCCTCAGATCTTTTTCCCAACCCTACCCCAATGATGATAATTATCACTATTATTATTAATTAATGTGTAATTATATATTCCTACATGCCCATGGCATGTTGGACTGAAGTCCATTGTTCACTAAGCTAGAGAGCAGGTTTATGACAGCAGTCTCCTTTTTAACTCACAGGCGTGTGATCACTGAAGGTATGTTGTCTCTGAAAATCTCACTAACTCTTTTATTAGATTACAAGGAAATGTTGGCTCTCCCAGGAGAAAGTGAAGATAAAGAAAGTATTTACACTTAGGCCTCTGTATCAGGGGAATCAG
The DNA here is from genome assembly GCF_049115385.1 of Moschus berezovskii. Taxonomy (NCBI): domain Eukaryota; kingdom Metazoa; phylum Chordata; class Mammalia; order Artiodactyla; family Moschidae; genus Moschus; species Moschus berezovskii. The sequence goes on from NC_142468.1 coordinate 82,815,507, forward strand.
AACTTTGTCCTTTGCTGGGTGCATACTACAATGCCCATACGCCTTGAGGTAGATTCTGATTTAATGCTTTGCACTGAGCTCAAGCAACAGTATTGTTCCATGGACAGATATGTTCCAGTTCTCTTATCTCTGTAGAAAATAAACATGGAGTTAATGGTCGTTGATGTTAATTATCTCTGATCACTTATAAATAACTACCTACAGAGCTCAAAGAATGAGGATTTTAATCAGTGCTTTGTAGAAGAATATCTAGTGACACATGCACTAATTTGGCCTCAAAATTGCTTAAAAGGGGGTTTTCCAGGATTGTTTAATGTTTTCACAGTGCCTCTTAGCTCTAAGCTCTAAAGGCTAAGTTTTAAAGGTTTTTAACGTGTCTGGAAGTTGACAGGTTGCAAGTCACTGAAGATTCACTGTATGTCTAAGATTATTAAAAACATGCTTTTAGCCAAATTGTGGCTACAGTTAGATAAGGATAGGGATTCACAGACATTCAAAATAAGCATACTTTCAATGAAAAAGTTTCAGAAGAGTTAGTGGAAACTTCCTTCTGATACACACTTTGCGTTCTAAGTTTTTGCCTCCAGGTTTCTAGAAGTGGGGAGCAGTGTCACACAAAGGAAAAGGTGTCTGACTGGGAGTCAGTAGACTGGATTTTCTGGTCTCAGCTTCACCATTTCTGAACTCTGTGACCATGGACAGGTCAACCTTGTGGGAAGTTCAGTTTTGTCTCCTGTCTAATGGGATGATAAAGATGTTACCACTACCTGCCCGACTTACTTAATGGATTGTTTTTCCCCCTAAAAATTTACTAAGAAGGTTGTAAGTGTTCTTTGAACTGTAGTGCCAGTCAGGTGTATGGTGATAACAAGCATAGTTTTCTCCTGAATGTATCAAAGTGGTATCAAGATAGCTTGGAATCTTGTCATCTTCTTTAGTGTTTTCAAAATTGTGTACTTAAATTTTAATTTCAAAAAGTCAGCATAACAATTAGCCCAAGTTCTTTGAAGAGAGCTTCCGTAGGAACAGTTTCATTGAAAGAATAGATGGTAAAATACACAGTTTTTCCTTTAAGATGGTTTTCCTAAACTTATCTTGCAAGTAGAGATTTAGGTGTAATATGTATTTATGAATCTTTTATTAATATCTGAACACTTCTTATGACTTTCTGGGAAGTTGGTTTTTGGTTATGGAGTATGTAAAAATTTTGTGGCTAGTAATATGTGTGGTATGATTTCAAAAATCATAGTATACAGAATTCTGATGGCCCTAAACTCAAAACATAAATGGAGTAAGTTAGTCTCTGTTCAAAAAGTTATTTGAGTGAGTTTATTGCCTGATTCTCTTATACACTGTTAATGGCATTAGGAATTTATCATATTGGATGTATTATAGTGCATGCATGTGTGTGTTCCTGTGAGTGTAGTTGCTTTAGAATATTGAATTTCTATTGAATGGTGTATTTAGAATGTGAACATTTAGCCAGGAACTGTTTCTTGTTTATTTCAGTTGAACTGACTTTGGTGTATTTTAACTAGAAATGTGTTGGGTTCTGTATTTTTGCCTCTATTTTTTCTTTCCAGAGGTGAAAACTGGTAGGATATTTAGCTTATATGTCCTGTAACTCAATTTTTTTTAAAATTCAGAATTGTTAGAGTCCAATAGATATATCTTCAGTTTTAGTTTTAGTAATTTCAAGATTCTGTGATTGTTAATCTCAGACCATTTAAAAGTTGCTTCATTCAGAGGGGATATCACTGCCAGCCTTATAGAAATAAAAAGGATGTTGACAGAATGTATACCAATGGATTGGTTAACCTAGATGAAAGGTACTGTCTCCTAGAAAGATACAAACTACTAAAACTGACTCAAGAAGACATTTTCAAAACTAAATAGATGTAAAACAAGTAAAAAAAGATTGAGTTAGTACTCAAAAAAACTTCCTACTCTTTCAAAAAATGTAAGAGGAGGGAACACTTCCTAACTCTTTCTTTTGAGACCAGTATTACTCTGATGCCAAAGCCAGACAAAGATACCTCAAGAAAACCATAAACCAGTATCCTTTATGAATACAAATACAAAAATTCTCAACAAACTCAAACTGAGTTCAGCAACACATGAAAAGGCTTATATACCACCAAGTGGGATTTATCCCAGGAATGCAAGCCTAGTTCAACCTAATATCCATTTGATCAAAACAATTCAGTGAGGGAAAAAAGCAATCTTTCAACAAATGATGCTGAGACAACTGGATGTACACATGCATAAAAATGAATTTAGATCCCTACCTCACACCATGCAAAAATTATCTTAAAATGGTTTGTTATGATAACTCAACATAAAAAGTAAATAGCCTAGTTTAAAAATGGGCTAAGCTTCTGAATAGACATTTTTTCCAAATAAGATACACAAATGAACCATAAGAACAGGACAAGATGCTTAACATCAGTCTTTCAGTTCAGTTCAGTCGCTCATTCGTGTCCCTCTTTGCGACCCCATGAATCGCAGCAAGCCAAGCCTCCCTGTCCATCACCAACTCCTAGAGTTCACTCAAACTCATGTCCATCGAGTCGGTGATGCCATCCAGCCATCTCATTCTCTGTCATCCCCGTCTCCTCCTGCCCCCAATCCCTCCCAGCATCAGAGTCTTTTCCAGTGAGTCAACTCTTCACATGAGGTGGCCAAAGTATTGGAGTTTCAGCTTTAGCATCAGTCCTTCCAATGAACACCCAGGATTGATCTCCTTTAGGGAAATGCAGTTTAAAATCATAGTGAGATGCCATCTTATGCTAGGATAGCCATAATCAAAAAGAATTGTTTGCAGGATATAGAGAGATTGGAACCCTCATATATTTCTGGTTGGATTGTAAAATAGTCTGGCAGCTCCTCAAAAAATTAAATACAGAGTTATCATTTGGTCCAGCAATTCTACCACTAGGTATATCCCCAAGAAAATTGAAAACCCTTGTCCACATAAAAACCTTCACATAAATGTTCACTGAATTGTTACTCATTAGAGCAGAAAGTAGAAACAGCTCAAATGTCTATCTACTGATGAATGAATAAACAGTCATCCATAGAATGAAGCATTCTTCAGCTGTAAAATAAATATGAGCAAATCAGATTTAACAATGTATAAAAAGAACTATATGAATTACAACCAAGTGGGGTTTATCCAAGATTTGCAAGGCTGGTTCAGCATTTGAAAATCAATTAAATGTGCTCCATCACATAAACAGTCTAAATAAGAAAAATCATATGATTATATCAGTAGATGCAGAAAAAGCATTTGACAAAATCCAGCACCTATTTATGATAAAAATTCTTAGGAAAGTTGGAATATAGGGAAACATCCTCAACTTGAGAAAGCTATTAACAAAAAAACCCTACAGCTAACATCAGACTTCTTGGTGAGAAGCTTACAACTTTCCTACTAAGATTAGGGACAAGGCAAAGCTATTCCCTCTAACCACTCCTTTTCAACTTTATAGTGGAAATTTTAGCTAATGCAATAAAACAAGAAAAGGAAATAAAAGCTATTGAGTTTGAAAAGGAAGATAAAAACTATCTTTGTTTGCAGATGACAAGATTGACAGTATAGAAAACCTGAAAGAATAATAAAAGAATTCTGGAACTAATAAGCAATTAGAGAAAGCTTGCAGGATACAAGGTTAACATATAAGTCGACTGCTTTCCTCTGTACCAGCAATGAACAACAAAACACCACGTACATTCAGTTCAGTTCAGTTCAGTCACTCAGTCGTGTCCGACTCTCCGCAACCCCATGAATCATAGCACGCCAGGCCTCCCTGTCCATCACCAATTCCCGGAGTTCACTCAAACTCATGTCCACAGAGTCGGTGATGCCATCCAGCCATCTCATTCTCTGTCGTCCCCTTCTCCTCCCGCCCCCAACCTTTCCCAGCATCAAAGTCTTTTCCAGTGAGTCAACTCGTCGCATGAGGTGGCCAAAGTATTGCAGTTTCAGCTTTAGCATCAGTCCTTCCAATGAACACCCAGGATTGATCTCCTTTAGAATGGACTGGTTGGATCTCCTTGCAGTATAAGGGACTCTCAAGAGTCTTCTCCAATACCACAGTTCAAAAGCAGCATCCCCCAAAATGAAATGTTCAGGTATCAGTTCAGTCGCTCAGTCGTGTCCGACTAGTTGTGACCCCATGGACTGCAGCACCCCAGGCTTTCCTGTCCATCACCAGCTTCCGGAGCTTACTCAAACTCATGTCCATCGAGTTGGTGATGCCATCCAACCATCTCATCCTCTGTCGTCCCCTTCTCCTCATGCCTTCAATCTTTCCCAGCATCAGGGTCTTTTCCAGTGAGGCAGTTCTTCACATCACATGGCCAAAATATTGGAGTTTCACCTTCGGCATCAGTCCTTCCAATGAATATTCAGGACTGATTTCCTTTAGGATGGACTGGTTGGATCTCCTTGCAGTCCAAGGGACTCTCTAGGGTCTTCTCCAACACCACAGTTCAAAAGCATCAATTCTTTGGCAATCAGCTTTCTTTATAGTTCAGCTCTCACATCCATACATGACTACTGGGAAAATCATAGTTTTAACTAGACAGACCTTTGTCAGCAAAGTAATGTCTCCACTTTTTAATATGATGTCTATATTGGTCATAGCTTTATGTTTAGGTATAAATTTAGCAAAATATATACAAGATCTATATGAGGAAAAGCACAAAACTCTGATGAATGAAATCAAAGAACCAAATAAACTGATAGTCCATATTCATGGATAGGAAGACTCAATATTGTCAAGATAGTTCTTCCCAACTTGATCTATAGATATAATGCTGCTGCTGCTGCTGCTAAGTTGCTTCAGTCGTGTCCGACTCTGTGCGACCCCATAGATGGAAGCCCACCAGGCTCCCCCGTCCCTGGGATTCTCCAGGCAAGAACACTGGAGTGGGTTGCCATTTCCTTCTCCAGTGCGTGAAAGTGAAGTCACTCAGTCATGTTCAACTCCCAGCGACCCCATGGACTGCAGCCTACCAGGCTCCTCCGTCCATGGTATTTTCTAGGCAAGAGTACTGGAGTGGCTTGCCATTGCCTTCTCCAAGATATAATGCAGTCCTACTTAAAAGCCCTGAAAGTTATTTTGTGGATATCAACAACCAGGTTCTAAAGTTTACAGGGAGAAGTAAAAGATTAGGAATAGCCAACACAATATTGAAGGAGAACAAAGTTGGAGGAATGATGCTGCTGCTGCTGCTGCTAAGTCACTTCAGTCGTGTCCGACTCTGTGTGACCCCATAGACGGCAGCCCACCAGGCTCCCCCATCCCTGGGATTCTCCAGGCAAGAACACTGGAGTGGGTTGCCATTTCCTTCTCCAATGTGTGAAAGTGAAAAGTGAAAGTGAGGTCACTCAGTCGTGTCCGACCCTTAGCAACCCCCTGGGCTGCAGCCTACCAGGCTCCTCCATCCATGGGATTTTCTAGGCAAGAGTACTGGAGTGGTTTGCCTTTGCCTTTTCTGATGAATGATGCTACCTGACTTCAAACTTAATGTAAAGCTGCAGTAATCAAGACAGTGTGGCACTGCTGAAAAAAGTAGGCAAGTAGATCAGTGGGATAGGACTGAGAGCACAGAAATACACCCTTGGAGATACAGTCACTTGAACTTTGACAAAGGAGCAAAGCAGTACAGTGGAGCAAAGATGGTCTTTTCAACACACGATGCTGGGACAACTGGACAGCCACATACAGGCGGTGCGTCTAGACACAGACCTTGCATGCTTCACGGAAATGGGCTCAAATGGATCAGCTGCTGCTGCTGCTGCTGCTGCTGCTGCTAAGTCGCTTCAATCGTGTCCAACTCTGTGCGACCCCATAGACGGCAGCCCACCAGGCTCTTCCGTCCTTGGGATTCTCCAGGCAAGAACTCTGGAGTGGGTTGCCATTTCCTTCTCCAATGCGTGAAAGTGAAGTTGCTCAGTCGTGTCTGACTCTTCGCGACCCCATGGACTGCAGCCTACCAGGCTTCTCCGTACATGGGAGTTTCCAGGCAAAAGTACTGGAGTGGGGTGCCATTGCCTTCTCCGCAAATGGATCAGATGTGCATGCAAAACTGTAGAACTCTGAGAGGATGATAAAGGAGAAACCCTAGATGAACTTGAGTATGGCAAAGGCTTTTAAGACACAGCACCAATGTCATGATCCATGAAAGAAAGCATTGGCAAGCTGGTAAAAATGAGTTTAATTTTAAATTCATTAAATTTAAAAGTTTCTGCTCAACAGCAGACAATGTCAATAGAATGAGAAGACAAGTCACAGACTGGGATAAAGTATTTGCAAAAGACATACGTGATAAAGGAATGTTCTCAGTGATACATAAAGGAGTCTTCAAGACCAACAATCAGAAAACAACCTGATTAATAAAGGGCGAAAGACTTTAGCAGACACCTCACCAGAGAAGATACACATAGGAAAAGGTGCTCCACATCATATGTCATCAGGGAAATGGAAAATAAAACAACAGAACACCCCTACACACCTACCAGAATGACCAGAATCTGAACATTGACAACACCAAATGCTGTCAAGGATGAGGATCACCAAGAACTCTGGTTTGTAGAAATGCAAAATGGTGCAACCACTTTGGAAGACAGTTTCTTGAAAAACTAAACATTCTCACCATTTGTTATTATTCAGTTGCTAAGTCATGTCGAACTTTCTGTAACCCATGGACTGTGGCACGCCAGGCTTCCCTGTCCTTTACCATCTCCCAGAGTTTGCTCACACTCGTGTCCGTTGAGTTGGTGGTGCCATAGAAACCATCTCATCCTCTGTCGTCCCCTTCTCCTCCTGCCTTCAGTCTTTCCCAGCATCAGGGTCTTTCCTAGTGAATCTGCTCTTCGCATCAGGTGGTCAAAGTATTGGAGCTTCAGCATCAGTCCTTTCAATGAATATTCAGGACTGATTTCCTTTAGGATGACTGATTTGATGTCCTTGCTGTCCAAGGAACTCTCAAGAGTCTTCTCCAACACTGCAGTTCAAAAAACATCAATTCTTGGGTGCTCAGCCTTTTTTATGGTCCAACTCTCACATCCATACCTGACTCCTGGGAAAACCATAGCTTTGACTAGACAGATCTTTGTTGGCAAAGTGATGTCTCTGCTTTTAAATATGCTGTCTAGGTTTGTCATAGCTTTTCTTCCAAGGAGCAAGCATCTTTTAATTTCATGGCTGCAGTTACCATCTGCAGTGATTTTGGAGCCCAATAAAATAAATTTTTACCATGTCATCCAGCAATTGTGCTCCTTCTTTTTACCCAGTGGGATGAAGGCTTTGTTCACACAGAACGCTACCCAGGGATGTGTACAGAAACTTTTTTCTCGGTAGGCACAACTTGGAAGCAACCAGGATGTCCTTCAGTTGGTGAATAGATAAATGAACCTTGGCACAGCCAAACAACGAAATATTATTCAGCACTAAAAAATAAACTATCAAGCCATGAAAAGTCTCAGAGGAACTTTACATGCATATTATGATGTGAAAAGTGCTTATCTACAAAAGCTACATACTATATGACTCCACGTATATGATATCCTGGAGAAGGCAGAACTGTGGAGACAGTAAAAATATCAGGAAGATGAGTATGGGAGCACAGAGGACATTTTAGGACAGTAGGAATTCTTTGTGAGATACCACGATGATAGGTAAGTGCCATGATGTATTTGTCCAAAGCCATAGAAAGTGTAGGAACAAGAGTGAACTTTAATGTTACTGTGAACTTTGGGTGGTTGTCAGTATAGGTTATTTTGTGGATATGAACTTGGGTGATGGTCAATATGAAAGTAAAAGTCGCTCAGTTGTGTCCAACTCTTTGCGACCCCATGGATATACAGTCCATGGAATTCTCCAGGCCAGAGTACTGGAGTGGGTAGCCTTTCCCTTCTCCAGGGGATCTTCCCAACCCAGAGATTGAGCCCAGGTCTCCTACATTGCAGGCAGATTCTTTACCAGCTGAGCCGCCAGGGAAGACCAAGAATACTGGAGTGGGTAGCCTATCCCTTCTCCAGTGGATCTTCCCGACCCAGGAATTGAAGCGGGGTCTCTTGCATTGCAGGCAGATTCTTTACCAACTGAGCTATCAGGGAAGCCTAATTGTCAATATAGGTTCATCAGTTAAAGTGAATGTTCCATGCAGGTGGGGGATGGTGATACTGTGAGAGGCCTGGGGCATGTCTGGGGGCAGGGGGCATTAGGGAAATCTCAGTACCTTCCCCTCAGTTTTGCTGTGAACCTAAAACAATAGTCTTAAAAAATAAAGAATGAGGTATTGCTGCATATTTACAGCATGGGTGGACCTCAAGAATATGCTGAATGAAAGAAGCTAGACACAAAGGGCCACATACATCGTTATGATTCCACTTATATGAAAAGTCTAGAATAGGCACATCCATAGAGACAGAAAGTAGACTTGTGGTTGCCTAGGGCTGGCAGGATTGAGGGGTTTGGGGAGTGATGCTCATGGTGTGAGTTTCTTTTTGGCCAGGACTAAAATCTTCTGAAATTGATTGTGGCGATGGTTGCACAATACTGTGAGTGTACTAAAAACCACTGAATTGTTTTTAGTCAATTGAAAGAGTCAAATGTATATAAATTATATCTCATTAAAGCTCTTGTTAAAGAAAAGTTCCCTTGCTCTGCCTGGCTTGGAGAGGTCCTGAGAAAACTGTGAAATACAATTAAATGGTATTTAGCAGATAAAATGCACATAGAAGGTACTCCAAACACACATGAGATGTCTAAACACTTCATTTTTCAGATTTTTTTTTTGAGCGTCAGTTGTGTACAAACAGGCAGAATCAGGTCACTTTGGGAGATGGGAGCTCAAACAAGCTAATAACCCTTACTCAATAAAAGCTCACTGCTGTGAGGTTAAAGCTTTCGCTCACGGGTTTAAACTTCTGTCCTTCACTTCCATTTGCTGTCTTCATCTCTCTGTGTGCGCGTGGGGAATCTCCCCGTATTTAGCCCACTGTTTTCCTGAATCCCCCTCATGTGTTTACGTGTCTGTTCCACCATCAATCCACTGCAGGCTTCCAGCATCACTTGCTAGATTACTGTGGTGGTCTCTGATTGCTTTCCCCACTCCTCTGGTTGCTTCCGTCCTTTATCAGATTAATCTTTCCAAAATTCTGATCAGTTTAAAACCTTCTAGTGCTTTCTTAATACTCTGAGGATGAAACCCAAACTCCTTTGGGGACTCATAGGCTCTGCATAGTCCAGTCCTTCCAGTGTCTCCTGTTTCATAGTGAGCCCATTCCCTATTTCTGTATCTTCCAGCTGCATTCGCCCCCTTTTCTTTCAGTGTTCTCTCCTACACAGAATGTTTGCACTGTGTTGATCCTGTTTCCTCTTCTTTATCGAGTGAGACTCTGCTCTGTCTTCAGATGGTGGTGGTTGTTGGTTTAGTCGCTAAGTCATGTCTGATTCTTGCGACACCATGGACTGTGGCCCACCAGGCTCCTCTGTCCATGGGACTTCCCAGGCAAGACTACTGGAGTGGGTTGCCATTTCTTTCTCCAGGGGATCTTTCCAACCCAGGGATTGAACCTGGGTCTCCTGCAACGCAGGCTGGTTCTTTCCTGAGGCACCATGGCAGCTCACTTTTTTCAGGAAATCCTTCTCTGACATCCCCATCTGAATCAAATAACCCAGTTACAAGCTCTCAGTGACATTGTATCTCCTCCATATTTGAATGAATTACTTAGCGCCCAGCACTGAATTTTTGTTACTAATGAGGGTTGATGGTATTCTATTTCCTGTATGTTTTAGTTCTCCTACAGGTAACAAGTAAAATATGAATTAGATTCATGGTAGATAGGATTATAGACGATTGGCTAGACTGCCAGCCTGGAGGTCAAATTTGATATTTGTCTCAGTGGAAAATTCTCTGTTACTTTCAGATGGTACAAATTCTTCCTGCCCTATATGTGACCTGCTGAATTATGTGTGCCTGCGTGCCAAGTCACTCAGTTGTGTCCGACTCTGTGTGACCCCATGGACTGTAGCCCGCCAGGCTTCTCTGTCCATGTGATTCCCCAGGCAAGAATACTGGAGTGGGTTGCCGTGCCCTCCTCCAGGGGATCTTCCCGAACCAGGGATCGAACCTAAGTCTCTTACACCTCCTGCATTGGCAGACGAGTCCTTTACCATTAGCGCCACCTGGGAAGCTCCTCCTGAGTTATAAGGCTAGCAATTCTAGTTAACTTACTGCCACCACAGTAACCTGGAAGATATCCGGAAGAGGGTAGAGTGTATTTTTCAATGAACGAATGGAGAGAGGAAGAGTAGCTTGTGTATTAAAATGATTGTGTGTGGCTGAAACTTTTGCTCATAGTTTATAAAATTCTGAAGTCTGTACATATAGACTTCTTAAGTTTAAGAAGTGAAACTTAAAAGTTTAAGAAGTTATTAGTATTTTGAGACTTAAGTTTAAAAGACTAATATTAATGGCAGTGAAGGGAAAATGAAAGATGTATTTTTAGAGCATATCTCAAAAAAGAGAGGTGATTCCTTTATGAAGTGGCTCTTCACTCCAGGAGCTATGTTTCTGTACAGGCTAAAGGATTTAGATGATGTCTTGGAGAGCTAACCCTAACTGTCAGGAGGCAGAGGATGTCTGGCATATGCATTAGTTATCCATGACTGTGTAATAGATTACTCTCAAACCCAGTGACTTAGAACAGCAAATAGTTATCTGCATTTTGTGTGTGTGTGTGGCTGCATTTGGTAGCATGTGGGATGTCAGTTCCCTCACCAGGGGGTGGAACCTGTGCCCCCTGTAGTGCAAGCACCAACTCTCTACCGCTGGCCTGCCAGGGATGGCCTTATCTCACAACTTTTGGGAGTCAGGAATCTGCAGAGCTTCCTGGGTCCCCTGGCTCTGGGTCCCTGTGGCCCTTTCGGGATTCAAGCAGGGCAGACCCTCTTCCAAGCACACGCGGTGTTTTGACGGCATTCACATAGCCCTCCTGTGCTTTGGCCAGAGGCTTCCCTTGCCCTCTGGGCCCTCCCTAGGGCAGCTCACAGCCTGGCACTAGCTTCCATCAGAGTGAACGAGCCAGAAAGGGCACATACAGTGGAAACCAGTCTTGTAACCTGTTCTCAAAAATGACGTCCTGAAGTTTCCTGTATTTTATTCATTAGAATCAAGTTACTAAATCCATTTTGTGTTCGGTGGGGGGGGGGGGCAGGGGGAAGGATTACACAAAGGGATGAATTCAAGAAGGTGAAGATCACTGGGGGCCCCCTTAAACGCTGCTTTCTCCAGAGTATGTACATAGCCTTTTGAAATTGACCCTGGAAAGGGTACTTTGGAGGGGGAGGGTAGATTTTATTACCATCAGAAACCGAGTCGGGAGTTGAATGATGACTTGGTCTAAATGATTATGGTAGCAAGGTTATTTATGCTTTGATTTTTTGGAATTGTGAGCCATCTTAAACTAAGTTGTACATTCCTCTACAATATTAAATAATACTATATGGATTTTTAGGTTTTCTTTTTAGGTAAGCCCTAAAAGCTAACTTGATAGCTTCTTTGCTATGTGAATTTTGCTAGCATGGGGTTGTGCAGACATGCACAGGCTTTGAAAAATTCTCTCTGGTGCCGGAAAATCTCACTGTTTAAAGTAAAGGAGTTGCTTTTCCAAAAGAATACTGCTGAGTAGATTTCATATTAATCTCTGCAAAATACATTTGAATATATTTGAAAATAAGTCCATTTTACAAACTTCAGTTCTTCAGTTTTTTAGGACAACTGTGCAAAATTTAAGATGGTGGGTTCTCTTTGGGGATTGAGGAAGGAAATTCAGCTGGAGCTGTTATGAAGGTCAGGAAACGGAGAGGGAATCTTGGCAAGAAATGGAAAGGGAGTTTGCAAATTGCAGTTGAGCAAGTAGTTATGAATGGGGCTGCTATTGTGTTTCCCAAGAAAAGTTCCTGAAATATAATATTCCTTTTTTAAGGAAAAGAGAAAAATGCATACAAATCTTTTGCCGTGCTTACTTTTTCTGTCTTACCTCTGAAAATAAACAAAGCAAAAAAAGCCTTCCCTCTGTGATGGACTTGTTTAGAAATATTGTCTTCAAAGAGCTCTTTCTGTGAGCTAAGCTCTTCTTTGTATTAGCGAGTCTGGGACAGTCTTGTGTGTGCCCTGGAAAGGAAACAAAACACGGGTGTGATTCCTTTTATGTCAGTGCTTACAACTCAGATCCCAAAAGGACACCTCATTGGTTAGATCAAGCTTCTAGTGCTGGCCTTACCTTGTCATGAGCTGGAGAATAGGCTCTGAAAGGAGAAATGTTGCAAATGTTGAAGCAAGGGAGAGCCTTGAGCAGGGGATTGCTTCACTCTGAGTATTTATGATTACATACTTTAAGAAAGCAAGCTCTGAGGGTTGGTGATGGACAGGAGGGCCTGGCGTGATGCAGTCCATTGGGTCACAAAGAGTCAGACACGACTGAGTGACTGAACTGAACTGACTTTAAGAAAAAGAATCTTTGGACTAGAGAATGCTTTAGAGAATCCACTTAACTTTCTCCGCACTCTTGGACCTTACCTTCTTTATTCCTAAGGATGCTGCCCATGACTGTGTTCATAAGCAAAGCTAATAGGAACTTGGAATTGGGAGGGCAGGATCTTTCTTGGTAATCAGCTTATTAAGAGACATGTTGCTGCTCTATACAGAATGTTAATGAAATTTTAAGGAATTCTTAATTGTATTTTCAAACCATAAATAGCTTTCATGATTCTATGGTAATTCATTCCTCCTTCATCCTCATTCTCTCCCTGGCTCTACCCTCACCTCCACTGTCCAGGGGACAAAATGAAGTTGCTCCGTGCAGTGTTTGGCGGCTAGGGGGGGTGGGGGTGGTGTCGGGGCAGCTGAGTTGAGAGTGGGGACCCTTCCCAGGGTCTGTCTTCTAGGAGGGGAGGGCCTGCCTCTGAGGACTGATCTGTCTGGGGCTGCTTTCTAACCAGCTGACCTCAGAAGTCAGGCTGGAGAGACGCAGGACCTTTCTGGTAGGCCAGGACTGGTCCCACCAAGGCACATCCTAGAGGCAGGGAAAGGGAGTAACCTGTGAGGAGAAGGGGGTCGTCAGGGGTAGCCTGGGAGACACTGAGACTCAGTGGGGTGTCTCCGTGGAAGCTCCCTCCCTGGAGGAGGAAATGGCCAACCACTCCAGTATCCTTGCCCGGAAAATCCCACAGACCGAGGAGCCATGGTCTCTGTGACCATGGAGTCACAGAGAGTCGGGCACGACTGAGCGACTAATATACGCGGAAACTCCCTGGTGGCTCAGACGGTAAAGAATCTGCTTGCAATGCAGGAGACACGGGTTCTATCCTTGGGTTGGGAGGGTCCTCTGAAGAAGGAAATGGCAACCCACTCCAGTGTTCTTGCCTGGAGAAGCCCATGGACAGAGGATCCTGGCGGGCTATAGTCCTTGGGGTCACAGCGAGTCAGACAGGACTGAGCAACGACACTGGAACGGAACCAGAGGAGTCAGGGTAAAGCCAGCCCTGCCTGCCAGGGCGTGGAGCTTGCGGCTGGAGCCTCAGGGGCTGAGGTTCAGCTGGGCGGTGTCCAGGGAGTGTGGAGCTGGAGTTGGAGGCACAGACTTGAAGGTTGTAAAGGGAGAAGCCAAAGGCTTTGACATGTGACTGGATTTAGGGATCAGAGGAGCTCTGAGGTCAAATGCCTTGGGGCAGACGTAGGCGTTGCTTATCTGACTCAGCAGGATGCATTGTGTGGTTGCTATCAGACAAGCCTGGGGTTGGGACCCAGAGCGGGGAGACATTTTTGCTTTTAATTTCATATCTTTTGTGTTCTAGCCTTGGGTATATCTTGGAAAGGAGCCAGTCAGGTGTGATCTGACAAATGAAAGGATACTTTCTTAGAGCACAGGTATTTTTTAAATACAAATAATCAATATGAATCTTCTCCAGCCAAGGAGAAGTTGAGCAACTGACATCTGATCCCAGAGTTCACATTTGTTTCTCAGGCTTTTGAAGTTGGAAAGCTGGGAGGTATTTGGAATTTTCCATGGTCTCAAACATTCCTTACTGCAGGGGTTATCTCATGGAGTGTCCAGTCACCAGGCGTGGGGCCCGGAGCCCTCAGTTTACACGGGGTTATCCCCATTTTATAGATGGAGAAACTGAGCCCTGGAAGAACTTAAGTAGTTTTTCTAAGGTCATGGTCAGCTGGCAACAAACTGTATTCCAATTCAGATCTGTCTGACTTCAAAACCTGTATGCTTAAAAAAACAAACACTGTCTCAACGACTTTATTTCTTAATGTGTTTTGATCATATCTTCACTGTAAGTTCATAACTTTGGTTTGTGTGTTTTGGTTTCTAGGTTCTATGTGGACTAACTTTGTTCTCACTCTTGATCACTTCTCACTAAGTTTAGGTAGAATTAGCAAAATATAGCCATTGTCTTTATGTTTCTCTTTTTCTTTATCTTCTTTTCTCTTTTCTGTTGGTTGCTTGCTTGATTTTGTTTTAACTGTGACTACTGCTAGTAGTTGGTTCTGAGGAGAATTTATCTTGTGGTCTCCACCCCTTCGTCCTTTTCTCTGTCTCTCTTCTATCTGTCTTCTTAAAGTTTCAGTAGGAATTTGCACTTTTCAATGGTGTAGATTTTATTCTCACTCAAGTTAGTTTGATGCATCTTTCTTCTTGGTTATGTGTAGATTCTACATTCAGCTCATCCATCGTCATCTTGGTTCTGCCACTGTTTTGACTGGTTTGAAAGAATGCTTTGCTTTTTTGTTGAGACATCAAAAGGTATGAAGAGCCAACACCGCTGAGGTCTCTTCCTTCCTGTATGAACCTCCCCACCCAAGGCTGCCTTGTGCTGTGATGTTCAAGTCATAGAACAGTGTCATCATTCAAGAGAGAGAGGGACTCCAAGCAAGGCCGGTGGGGGCCAAATAACTGCACACACTTGTTACAAAATGATTTTTTTTTCTTGCATTTGTAAGACAGTATTCCATTGCCTTTTGGGTCTGAACACTTTTGTTTTCTTCTAAGAGTGCAAATCCTGATTTTGTACACAGGGACCCTGAGGTGCAGGGAAGCTTGTCAACTCACTATTCTATGGTAGAATTAGTGGCAGATCTGAGATTAGTATAAAGGTCTCCTGGCTGTTGGCACCTCTTTTCTCCCATGATTCTAAGCCATGTTGATCAGAAAAAGTATTCATCGAAAGTTCAATAGTGAAATACATGGAAAATAAAGATGAATATTAAGCTTGTTGTTTGATAAATTCAGTTTGTTCTTAGTGAAACACTGAATTCTTAGTATGGAGGAATTAACTGTTTGTACATTTTTGTCATATATCTTTCATTTTTGCTAAGAAACTTGAACCTGTTTAGGTGCTAGAATATGAATTCAAGAATTCACAGTTCTTGTCATTTCCCTACTCTGCTCTTTCAGTCTTGCTTGGCTTAAGTATTGATTGATTTTTTTTTCCTTCAAATAATTTGTAATACCTAGCTATTCCTGCTTCTGGCATTTCACAGGGTAAAAGTGGAGGCAGCTCCATCATCTGAGTGAGAGAATGACTTTGAGCAGTGATTCTAAATTCAGTTACCTCTTGCATCGGGGTCACAGAGGTATGCGTGTAAATTCAGGCTTCTGAAGTTTGCTCCAGACCCTGTAAATCCATCTCTAGGGCTGTGGGGTCTGCATTTTAACAAACCACTCAGGTAACCTAAAATGGAAAAGACTCTGAAAAAGAATATATATATATATATATATGTGTGTGTGTGTGTGTGTGTATGTATATATGATGGAATCACTTTGCTGTACACCTGAAGCACTGTAAATCAACTGTTCTTCAATAAATAAGCAAATAATTTACACAACAGATTAAGAAAACCACATCACTCAAGTAAAGGCTGACGTGCACTGAGGTTCGAGGATTACGCTCTCATCTCTGACCGAAGCAGCTTCAGCTTTCCCACACCTGCCCAGATGGAAAGAACATGGACATCCTTTCCTCTGATCAGATGGGAAGAGGAAGCGTATTGGGGGTCATCATCTGCTGATGTGAGAAGGTTGGGAGAATAGTGGAATAAAAGCAGCTGCTGTAGAGAAAGTGATCGTGCATCAGCCAGGGTTGGAGAGAAACCCTGGGAAGTTTTGAGGTGCCAACGGAAGTCCTCCATTTTCCCCAGAGAACCAATCAGCATGTTACTGGGAAGTTTTCCAATATGAGAGAAAATGGACGGGGTAATTAGACTCAGGGACTGGCATGTTGGTTCTGACCAAGGCATAGAAAGAGGAACCTCAGTGTATATGTGAGCATCACTGACCTTGGGTGGCCTTGAGGTTCCAGCTCATCAGGGAGGCTCATGAAGGCAGCATGGGTAAAGTGGAGGGCAGGTAGCAAGAGTCACAGAACCATCTCTGATGAGAATGAAGAAAGTGAAAGTGTCAGTCCCTCTGTTCTGTCCAACTCTTTGTGACCCTGAGGACTGTAGCCCGCCAGGGTCCTCTGTCCATAGGATTCTCCAGACAGGAATACTGGAGTGGGCAGCCATTTCCTTCTCCAGGAGATCTTCCCCATCCAGCGATCAAACCCACATGTGTTGCATCTCCTGTATTGGCAGGTTGTTTTTTTACCACTAGCGCCACCCTTGGAAGAAAAGCTATGACCAACCTAGATAGCATATTAAAAAGCAGAGACATTACTTTGCCAACAAAGGTCTATCTAGTCAAAGCTATGGTTTTTCCAGTAGTCATGAATGGATGTGAGAGTTGGATTATAAAGAAAGCTGAGTGCCTTAGAACTGATGCTTTTCAACTGTGGTGTTGGAGAAGACTCTTGAATGTCCCTTGGACTGCAAGGAGATCAAACCAGTCAATCCTAAAGAAAATCAGTCCTGAATATTCATTGGAAGGACTGAAGCTGAAACTCCAATCCTTTGGCCACCTGATGCAAAGAACTGACTCATTGGAAGAGACCCTGCTGCTGGGAAAGATTGAAGGCGGGAGGAGAAGGGGACGACAGAGGATGAGATGGTTGGATGGCATCACTGACTCGATGGACATGAGTTTGAGCAAGCTCCAGAAGTTGGTGATGGACAGGGAATCTTGCTGTGCTGCAGTTCGTGGGGCTGCAAAGAGTTGGACACTCTGAACTGAACTGAGCACCACCCGAGAATGAAGGGCAGAACCTGAAAGAATCAGGAAGTGGAGAAATAGGTAAACAGAAAGCCACAACCAGAGGTTTGGAAGTCCAACTCTTAAAGGTGGAGTGTTTCTGGGTAGTGATAAGCTCCAAGGTGTGGTAGGGCTCGCGTGCAGTGTAAGTAGAATGGAGGTGAAATCCTTAGGTAGAGGAGGAAGTCTCTGAACTGTGGCTTTGGGTGTTCCCAAGATCATCCAAGCAGAGGTGGGTGTGGGAGGTACACAGTGATAGTATCAAGAAAGGAAAGTCCTGGATTAGGAGGGAGAAGAGTTGAGAAATGAGGTGAGGGGAGAGGTCTTATAAACAGAGATGATGGACATGGCCTGGAAGAAGGTTCAGCAGGAATGGTGATGAATGACCCTCCATTTCTCAGTCCTGCGAGTTAAGGAAATTTGGGGAACCACCATCTGCTCTCCATGGGGTCGCAAAGAGTTGGACACGACTTAGTGACTGAACAACAGCAACATCCCTGGTTTATGAGAAGTGGCACTGTGGAGGAAAAGCCACGTTGTCATTAAGACAAGTAGTGGGGAAAGTGTAAACAGAAGGTTGAGGCTATAGGAGAATTAACGTTTTTATAACAGGTTGAGAGTCCAGAGACACGTGTAAAGGAATATGTATAAATTGGATTAAAATGGATCGGGGGTGTGCATAAGGAGGACTGCTTAGTGGAACTCAGACCAGTGAGTCACCTGAAGCCTTTCATGGGGGAGTCCCTCCCTCCTGGGGTTTGCCTTGGGTCCTGGTCCGGCTCCAGTTGCACTCATTGGATTGATAGCCGATGGTGACTTTTAACGCCTATTGTCCTTTGCCAACTAGCTCCTTGAGGAAGATATCCTTGCTGTCAGTAGCGCCCTAGGCACAGGGTGAGGTGAGGTTGGTTTACCTGCGTGAATGATGCAATGATTTCAGGAGTCCCACCTTGGGTTTCTTCTCCAGTGTGATTTGGCCTAGAGGAGCCTTGTGAAGGGCACCAGTTCTCTGTGTTAAATAGCTCTTGATGATAATTGATTTGCACTTCTGAATTGTGTGGGTCCCCTTGGGAAACACCAATCAGTTGACTGTGCCTGGGTATTTTTTTGTGAAAATGGTGGTCCCCCATTGGTGACACTCGTGTTTGATCTGTTATTCCCAGATGTTTAGTGGGGCATGTGCCACACCTCTTACAGTGCTGCATTCTCTGGGATGGGGTGCTGCTCACCTTTCTGTCTCCTGAGTTGATCTGTCTAGCGGCCGCTGTGTTCATGAGATGATGGGATAGGAGTTTTAAAGGGCCTCTGTGCAGATCGAGCTCCCTAGTCCTGATGATGCAGTCTGCAAACTATTGAAATAGACCTTTTGTGGATCAGCACTGCCTACAGTCTGAAACACACCAGCAAGGCAGACTTGAGAATGAATTAGCAAAGGTTCAGCAAACATGAATGATAAATGGGTCCGCTTAGAAGTCTAGCGGCTACATCAGACAAAATAAATTCATTCGTGTCGTGTGGAGCTGTGTGTTGGTTTTGAGACTCAGATAGCTGATAAATAAGGGGTAGATGGAGTGTTATTTTCTTGTTCGTGATGTGCCTCCCAGGCTGGATACAGACAGAACAAAGGGGACATAGGCTCAGAGGCTGGCAGGTGGCGGGGTGGGTTGGGGAATGGCAGGGTTTCTAGTTCCCACATTAAAAAATCAATGGAAACAGGTGAAAATAACTTTAACATATTTTGTTTAACCCAGCTATATCTAAACTATCGTTTCAATATACGATCAGTGTGCAAAGTATTAATAAAATATATCGCCAGCTTTCTTCCCCCCAACATCTCGGTTCAGACTCGCTGCATGGGAGAGCTTTAAGAGAGTAGAAATGGAGAGTTCACCAATGAAGTGAACTTGACATTGTCTCTCTTGGTTTCCTGCCTACGGTCACATTTTTGAAGTTGAAGTATAGTTGGTGTACAATATTATCTAAGTTGCAGGTGTCCTATATAGTGATTCACAATTTTAAAAGGTTATATACTCTCTGGTTATAACACATTGGCTGTATTCCAAGGGTGTACGATTATCCGTGTAACTTGTTTTATACACAGTAGTTAGTGCTTCTTAATTGTCTACCCCTATCTTGACTCTCTCCCCTTAATCACTAGTTTGTTTTCTTTATCTGCAAGTCTCCTTTTTCTGTTAGATTCACTAGTTTGTTGTGTATATACATATATGCATATCTTTTTTAGATTCCACATGTAAGTGATATCACGCAGCATTGGGCTTTCTCTGTCTGGCTTATTTCACCTCCACATCCTTCCATCTTGTTGCAAACCCATATTCACATTTAGAGCAGCAATGAACCTGCCAGGATACTTGTAAGAATACTTAGCGGCATGCGACGCATTCTCCGATTCTGGTGCTTTAACCCCGGTGCAGCTGCCTCACCGCTTCCCAGAGTGAGTGGATAATATCGCGACGGTTGTGAGGGGGAGAGCTGATGGAGGAGGAAGGGTGGTGTACCGGCCCCTTGACTTCGGCCTCTGCTTCTACCAGCCTCTTGCTTTGCCCATGATGATAAGTAACCAAGATCGACACTGATAAGGTGGTGACTGGTAAGTCACCTGTTAGTCAACAGGCCTCTCTGTTGGCAGCAAATCCATGGTACTTTTGTCCTTGTCTCTTGCTTAATGAAGAACTTAATGATGGACTGTGACAAAATTGGCCACCTTATTTTTAGGGTTAAATTAAGACCTGTCCACAATGCTTAATATTACAAGGATGGTGATGGAGGGAGGAGGCAGAGGTTAAAAGAACATGCAGGAGAAGGAAATAGGCCCAAGATTGACATTTTAATACCTGGAAATAGAAACAGAGTCTCTACTGTTGAAGAGGCCAGGAAGGATGCTGTCTTTCTATCCAGGCCAACATTTAAAAAATTTTTTTTTTGATAGGACAAGTCATTGTGTATATAGCTGCAGAAGCAACAGAAAATAGTCTCTTAGTTATCAGAGCAGCATTAGCTAAATAAAATGAGCAGACTCAGTGTTTAATTTGGCCTCAACTGAAAGTCGTTTGTGGAGGTGCTGACTTTGCTCTTCTCAGTGTGTGAGCGAGAGCTGATTGCTTTTCATTGATCCTGGGTCTCTGAGCACCTGAGTGACCTTGAGCAAAGCACAGTCTCCATGTCTCAGGCTCCTTATTTGTGAAGTGGGTCCAGGCTACCAGTCACACCTATATCACAGTGTTACAAGGGGAAAAGCAGGCTGAAAGTCAAGCACTGTATTGGTGTAAGTTATAAAGTGTTGAAACATGGAACAAAGTACCTCTTAAATGCCATTGTTTATTACAAAACATTTTCAAGAGTAGGAACAGCTGTGAATCAGGCATCCCAACTTAATTAGTCAAAGAATGTGTGCCTTCAGCTGCTTTTTATTGATGCTGCTGCTGCTAAGTTACTTCAGTCGTGTCCGACTCTGTGTGACCCCATAGACGGAAGCCCACCAGGCTCCCCCGTCCCTGGGATTCTCCAGGCAAGAACACTGGAGTGGGTTGCCATTTCCTTCTCCAGTGTGTGAAAGTGAAAAGTGAAAGTGAAGTTGCTCAGTTGTGTCCGACCCTTAGCGACCCCAGGGACTGCAGCCTACCAGGCTCCTCCATCCATGGGATTTTCTAGGCAAGAGTACTGGAGTGGCTTGCCATTGCCTTCTCCGTTTATCGATGCTATTTGCAGATTTAATTCCTATCTAGCATAAATAGAGGTGGGATAGGTTTATGTGGGGATGGATGAGTATGTCTGGACAGCCTCACAGTGGAATCTACCTTCTGTAAACAGTATTTTCAGTACCACATACAGGCCCCTGTTTTATAGCAGAAGGAGACTAGGAAAGTGCTTTTTAAATGTGGAAATATACATCTGGTGAATTATACCTTTTCACAGTAAAGCATCCATTGAGGAAATACTGTTGTTGGCAGAGCAAATCCAGTTTTTAAATATCATTCTTATGAGAAATATCATCTTCAGCTGGAAAGGTAGGGTAGTTAGAAAGTGTTGAGCTTTGACTTGCCACCTTGGACTGAACTGGGAGTTAGTCACCGTCTGGTGGCTCAGATGGTAAAGAATCTGCCTGCCATGCAGGAGACCCGGGTTCGATCCCTGGGTCAGGAAGAATCCCCTGGAGAAGTGCATGACAACCCACTCCAGGATTCTTGCCTGGAGAATCCCATGGACAGAGGAGCCTGGGAGGCTACCGTCCATGGGATTGAAAGACTCAGACAGGACTGAGAACTAACACTTTCACTTTCTATAGGTAACTTGGGCAGCAGGGAAACCAGACTTCTTCAGGTCAGGTGCATATAGAAGGCTGCATGTTTCCTCCTGGCCACCTGGAGCAGAGTCGCAGGACGGAAGCTCATTTAGGCTCAGCTCCCCTACTGCTCCGCATCAGCATGAGTGCAGTCGCTCAGTCGTGTCTGACTCTGCGACCCCATGGACCGCAGCACGCCAGGCTTCCCTGTCCATCGCCAACTCCCGGAGCCTACTCAAACTCAGGTCCACTGAGTCGGTGACGCCATCCAACCATCTCATCCTCTGTCGGCCCCTTCTCCTCCCGCCCTCAGTTTTTCCCAGCATCAGGGTCTTTTTCAGCGAGTCAGTTCTTTGAATCAGGAGGCCAAAGCATTGGAGCTTCAGCTTCAGCCCTGCAGATAGTGATAGGTGTCCCCTCTCTTCTCAGGCCCCTGTCTCAACATCCTCTTATGCTTGTCCCAGTGTCTCTTCTCCACCTCACCCCCAACCCCTGCCTGCCAAGTGGAATGGAGGGCTTAGGCAGAAGACTCCAGACAGATAACTCCTTAGCCCCTCAGAAGCCTGCCAGAAGGAGCCACAGGATAGGCAAGGATGAAGGGAATAATAACAATAAACGCTTTGGTGTTGTGGTTACTTAAAGTACCTGGGAGCTGCAGTGTGAGGGGAGGGGAGACGCCTGCCTGGCTCTGGGGTGTCAGGGTGCAAGTTCTTTGAGGGCAGAGGCCATCTCGTTGGTCATGGTTACTTATTTCGTCACTCCATTGGACACCTGGTTTCCAGCAGATTCTTGTCGAAGGTGTGGTGGTTAAAAAGACTTCCAGCTCCAATTCCAGATATTCCATTGTTTGGTTTCTTGCTTTAAAACCTAAATGTAAGCTTAGTTTAAAAGAAAGAAACTCCAGTGTGGAGCATGTAATTTCATGTGCTATGAAGGCTTCGGGGCGTTGCTTCAGCCAGGTGCCAACATGTCCTTGGTTGATAGGAATAATCTAGCCCAGCTGTCATTACAGATGTGGGAGGGGCTGGTGTCAGCCTGGCTCGGGAAAGCCCCTCCGCTGGGGCGGGGTGACTCGAGCACTAACTGGTCTCCCTCCCTCTGCTTGCTACTTTCCTTCCCAATTCTGAGCTCTGTACCTTTGTTCCTTTCCAGAGTATTCTCCCATCTCCCCTAGGCATCTCTTCTGCTCCACTCTGTGAAGCAGTGGATCCGTGTATCAGGTGTGTAAAGTGCTCTTCACTTTTGTTTTAGTATCTGTTTAGCCGCACCGAGTCTCAGTTGCAGCACATGGAATCTTTGAGTGGTAGCATGTGGAATCTAATTCCCTGACCAGGGCGTCGAACCTCGGTCCCCTACATGGGGAGCATGGAGTCTTAGCCATTGGACCACAAGGGAAGTCTTATGCTCTCAAATTTTTAAAAATTGTTTGGATGCCTGCCTTTCCTTTAGCACTGTAAGGTAGGATGCTGACGGTCAAAGGGGCAAGAAAACTAATTTTCAGAGCCCAGTTCAGAACCCAGTTCTCCAGATGATGGTGTTTCCTGTGTAAGTATCTTTTTGTGGAGTATTTTGAGCCCTTTTGATGTGTAAAGATTTATTAAATAAATATACACAGAGGCGTGCAACAAAACCCTGTCTACAACAAAACCCTATCTGGACTAGCTTTGAAATGCTTTTGCATTAGTGGTAGGTTCTGATTCCCTGTGGTGTGGTAAGGAAAGAATACTTCTGCTACAGTTTAGTTGCTTTAAGGAGTAAACAAATCTTAGAGTTTTTCATGTAGTAAAGACTACCTAGTATTAGCATTTGCATTTGGTTAGTTCTTAAAGCCCTGAGTGGTGTCCTAGTGTTTGGAGTTTTTACGGAAATCAGTTCTTGGTGTAATACAAGCGCCCACTGGGGGTTGAATGTTTCCTCTGCCTTTGTGGTCAGAGGAGAAATGGGCAGAGTTGGGTGTCAGAGCAGCTCTGGGTGGACCCCTTAGCCCTGAGCACCTCCCTGTCCTCTGGCTTCTGCTCAACCCTGGTCTGGACTCCAGTGAGACAGCAGGTGTACACTATCAAGCACCTTCTGTTCTCTGTATGTTCTGAATTGGGCCATGGGGGAGGCTGGTCGTTTCCATTTGTGTTTTAGATAATTAGCACACTTAAAGTACATTTTAACCTTGAATCTGTAAAATGTACTTTGAGTATGTTAAATATCATCTGGCTTCCCAGGTGGCTCAGTAGGTAAAAAATCCTCCTGCAATGCAGGAGACTGCCTGTATTGCAGGAGACTCAGGTTCAACCCCTGGCTGGGGAAGATCCCCTGCAGAAGGATATAGCAACCCACTCCAGTATTCTTGCCTGGGAAATCCCATGGACAGAGGAGCCTGGCAGGCTACAATCCATGGGGTTGCAAAGAATCAAATACGACTGAGCAATTAAACCACTGCCAACCTTGAAAATCTTAATTTTGAGTTTCTCAAGCCTAAACAGGAAGATTTATCAATGATTCTTCCAGGATATACACTTTTTCTGGTTTTAATCTTTGGTGGTATGATATTTTTATGAAAATTTGGCCCTTAATATTTATCATTATTGTTTTGGCCACACCTCGAGGCATACAGGATCTTAATTCCCAGACCAAGGATCAAACTTATGCCACCTGCATTGGGAACATGGAGTGTTAACCACTGGACAGCCAGGGAAGTCTGGTCCCTGATATTTAGACTCATCATTTTCTCCTCTCAAAAATCTAGACAAGGCCAAAGTGCCAATGGTTGCTATGGTAACTTTGGAGTAACTGAGAATGTGTACTAACGCAAAGACCGATGTACTTGAAGGGCAGATTGCTTCTGAACAAGGAGGAAGAATTAGATTTGGAATAAAGACATTCTGCTGAATCTTCATGGAAAAAGTTGATAAGGACTAGAAATACAAAAGGTCTATAGTTTGAATAGTTTATCATGGGAGCTTTAAGCTATCTTTTAAATAAAATAAGTCTCATATGATTACAACATATCCATCCTATACAGGAGTAGTATCAGTTTAGATTCTGCTCAGGTCTATGAAATGTAGATTTACAACTCAGCCTGATTTATCTCCCTCCATCCGTAGGATTTTACCCATAAAAATCAGCTTACCTTAGTTATATTTCAGGTGTATATCAGTATACTGTTTTACGTTGAGATAAACTCATATTTTCCCCCTGTGGCTCAGTTTTCAGAATATTAGATGCTTCTGTTTATCTTTGACTAAGTATTGCTGAACACCCATCAAATGATTAGGTGAAAATTTCCTAAATGAATATTTGCCAGTTATCTGAAATTTTGATGTATTACTGATTTTGATAGTACAGAAGAGTATTACAAGTCAGTTTGTTTGTTTTTAACAGGCATTCCCTTACTAGAATGAATGTTATCACAACCTTAGAAGTGACCAACACCCATTTAAAAGAAGCTGATGATATATATGAATATCATATAAAAGATGACTGAATTTAAACTTCCTCCAAAGTAATATGCTGCTTTGCCACTGTAACCATTACAAGCTCAGGTATAAGTGATAAGTGAGCTGTTCCCTTCTGTTCATTGTTTTTCCTTCTCTTACAGGTGTCAAGCACATTTTCTCACTATCAGCTAGTAATCATTTAACCTGAAAGCTCTCTGGAATACAAGATGTTTAATTTTTTAATTAGTCACCAGGTTTTATCTTACTGAGTGTTTCCTCCATACAAAACACTGTTCTTCCTCCGTCCGTGGGATTCTCCAGGCAAGAGTACTGGAGTGGGTTGCCGTTTCCTTCTCCAGGAGATCTTCCCAACCCAGGGGTCGAACCCGGGTCTCCTGCATTGCAGGCAGATGCTTTACCATCTGAGCCACCAGGGAAGCTCAAACACTGTTCTAAGCACCATGAATATAGTGGTGCTTTTTTATTCACCATGACTGGTGTGTGTGTGTGTGTGTGTGTTTATATTTAGCATTGTCAATTGGAAGACAGGGCAGTTAGTTTCACTCTAAGACAAAGGTTTAACTTTTTAATATTGATATTATGTATTTTTTAGGACTGTCTTTTATTTATGTACCCCTATGTAGATCTGAAAGTGAGGATGTTGTGCGTGGCCTGTTGGAGGGTTAGAATCGCTAGCCTCCATCGTGTGACAGTCTCCCACCTCCCACTTCTCCAAGCCCAACTCCAGCCCTCCGCTCAGCTTTGCGTGTGGCACTCAGGCAGGGCGGTGCACTTTCTGTGAAGGAATCTCACGTTCTTAAACTGAACTCTATGTAAACATTGCAGGCTAATTGAAAGGAAATTAGGTGAAAATCCTGATTTCCTCTTCTTTGTGAGTTTTGTTGAGGTGAGCCAAGAGATAAGGAAGCAACTTAGAATGGAGGTAGGGCAGTGAGTATATTTTTACAGTAATGAACATTATGTGTTTAAATGTAGTGTATACCTATGATGGCTGGAAACCTAACAGTGATCTCGACTGGAAAATGTATCCTTGATTCTCAGTAGCATTGTGCTCATTTAAAAACTACCATTCTGAGAGCATATTCGTAAGTCCAACAAAGTTGGCCAAGGTACCCAACTAACGTAATCAACTGTATAGTACTGTACTGTAATGGGTTTATAATACTTTTCACATAAATAATACATTAAAAAACACCACAAAGTAAGACTTCTTAAATTTTACAGTACAGAACCTTTAAAAGCACAGTGGTATGGTACAGCAGCTGGGCTACAGGGGCTGGCATCAAGTGAGCAGGCAAGAAGAGTTACTGATTGGAGGGCGGAGAGGATGGTGGAGCTGAAGGATGGTCAGCAGTAGGAGACGGAGGACCAGCTGCAGCTCTGCTCGTGCTTGATGTTCATGGACGGCACGTGCGCATCTGTGGACGTGCGCAGTTTGAAGGCCCGTATGTAGGGGACTTGTGTAGAGTGTTGTTATTGAGCAAGGGGACAGGTAGATATTAGGTAGGCAGTTAGCTCTGCCTGATCACGCCTGTGCCTCCAGCGCCTGGGCTGCGGCCCGGTGTTCTGTTCACAGCGTGCATGGCCCCCCCCTCAGGCCTCACTGTGAACAGCTGACCAGATGATTTAAACGAAGGGACGATTGAAGGGGCTAAGTTAGTGTGAAAACTGGTTTGAAGACTCGCAGGATCAGTGTGCTTTGATCAAAAAGCGTGTTTTTAAAATCTGACTCGTACTTGGACATTTAAAAATTGATGGCTGGTAAGGGTGGGTTCATGCTTGGTGTGCCATTCGCATAACTGAGAGAGAGAGACGAGCCACTGAGATGCTCGTTAACCAACCGCCTCGCATGTTACAGTCACCCTCACAGCTGGCTTCCCTATAGTGGAAAAACAGAGCAGGCCTGGGCCACTTGGATGGAATAACTGCAGGTTGTAAAGAGCTTTATGGTTCATTTAGCCCTCAGAGAACGCTGTGAGCTAAAACAAGCGATTCTTCAGTTAGCTTATGTTCTTACAACAAAAGAGAGCTCATTTAGCTTCCCTGAATTGGTTTATATGCATGACTTTGTTCTCTGTTAAAGTATTACCAATCCAACCTTCTCATATTTCAGTCAAATATGTCAGTTGAAACACTTGTCAGCTGGATGTACAGACATCAGAGTGTGCTATGTGGATCCCTGGGTCTTCAGCATTCACTTGGCTGCTGATCTGTGAAATAAGAATGAAATTTGCCCTCACTGGGATGTTGCGAAGATAGAGAATTTGGAGAAGCTGTGAACTAGAGATGAGAATGGTTTGCAAGTATTTCTTAACTTGTACTGTGTTATCTTTAGGTGAATTTTACTTTTAACTGTTAAAAACATTTTTCTTTGAATAATGTTTTAAATCATTGGTTAGTATGGGTGTGCAGTGGGCCAAATAATGGCTCTCAAAGATATCAGGTCCTAATTCCAAGAATCTGTATATGTCATGTCATTCAGAAAAACGGTCTTGTGAAAGTGAAAGCATTAGTTGCTCAGCTGTGTCTGACTGCAACCCCATGGACTGTAGCTTGCCAGGCACCTCTGTCCCTGGAAAATCCTATGAACAGAGGTACCCGGCAGGCTACAGTCCATTAACGGCTCTCAAAGGTATCAGGTCCTATAGGTTCCTGGAATCTATACATGTCATGCTATTCAGAAAAGGGTCTTGGTTGTGAACTAAATGTGATTAAATTAAGGATGTTGAGATGAGAGGCTTTCCTGGCTTGTTTGGGTCAGCTGTAAATGCAATCACAAGTATCCCGTAAGGAGATGGCAGCTATGCACAGAGAAAGGGACTTGAGTGATGTGGTCACAAGAATCTTGGTTATTCATAATTCCCTCCTTTTCAGGAATTAAGTGTATGGACTTGCAGCTCTCAGAAAGTTCAGGATTGTCCCTTGTGTATGAGGGCTGGGAATGGGGAAACTGGGCTGGGGTCGTCGGGGGCGGGGAGAGGCGGGAGCGGCCATTCGCCAGGCACTGGATCCGTCTGTTTTTCCCTCCGTCCTGGTGAGGAGGCGTCATAATGTGACTTCCTCAGGAACAGAAAACCCGAAGCTGAACTGAAGCAGTGATTTAGAAAACATGTTCAAACACTCAAGCACATGGACTGTGTCCAGTGCTTTCAAAATTCAAAATGATGGCACCATACTGGGGGTCCTGAGTCTAGAAGGGAGGAAGCTGTATCAGGAATTAAGGGCAGGGTGAAGCTGCAGGAGACAGGAGCCCGGCCTCACTTCTGGGAGTCACCCTTCTCTGGCCATGCCACCTTGAAGGATGACCAGCCTAAGAGGGAAACTGTTAAGAGACAGTTTCCTAACTGAAAGTTGCTCAGTCATGTCTGACTCTTTGCGGCCCCATGGACTGTAGACTCCTCTGTGCGTGGAATTCTCCAGGCCAGAATACTGGGATCTCCTGCATTGCAGGCGGCTTCTTTATGAGCCACTGAACTGGGGACTAAGAGCTGTGTCACAGGACTGCTGTGAGGACCGGAAGTGACAGCAGCTATAAAAGCGCTCTAGCAGTCTGTACAGTTTCCTCAGAGACTTTGTGTCCAGAGCTTGTCAGTTCCTCATCCCATTTAAACTGCTGTCAATGTGAGTGACAGGAAGGAGAAACCCTTGGTAGTGAGTGACGTGTTTACTCTTCAGTATCAGACTATCCATGACACTGGTTGCTTCTGTCTGTTAATCACAGCTAAAGTCAAGCCTTTACTCTTATAAACTGAGCATTCTTTTTTTTTAATTAATTAATTTTTTAAAAAGTTTTTTTTTGGCTGTGCCACGAGGCACGCAGGATCTTAGCTCCCTGACCAGAGATCGAACTTCACACCCGGCATTGGAGGCACAGAGTGCCAGCCACTGGACACCCAGGGAAGTCCAGACTTCCTGGACTAAGATCAGTGATTGAGAACCTCAGGAGAAATCGAAAGCAGCCCCTGTGTCTTCAGACCGACCTAGGGAGGTAGGGAGGCTTTAACTTGATAATCGCTCCACAAAGGAGTCTCAGGTTCTGAATCACAGTAAAGGGTCAACTTCCTGAAAGAAGCTGGTCTGAAAACATTCCAGTTTAGGGCAAGGAAAGAGAAACTGAGATTCAGTAATTCATCTTTCTGGAATCCATCTTATTTGTATAGAAGTCATTTAGGGGAACAGTTTGATGAGGTTTTTGCCTCCGTAAGGGATGTGTGAAGGGATGAGGGACAGATTGCCTCAGAGGAGGTTGTAGGTTTGCCTTTGCCCTGCAATGCCAGACTAATCCATCAGCCTATGTTAGTAAGATTAGCCATCTGTTAGCCTCAAAACCAGAGGCAGTCTCTGTTTTCAGTGGTGTGTCGGTTTGGGAAGAACAGCCAGGAACTAATAAACAGCACAGACCTGGGAAGGCCAGGCACCTGGCTGGGCTTCTCCAGCCACTGTGATGTCCAGTCCTGGCAATCATGTGACGTGGGTGTCACTCCTCACTTCAGTTAGGAACTGATGCTGAGAGGTTCTGCTGTCATTCAAGGTCACCTGACTGGACAACAGTGACCCCGAGACGTGAGGCTGGGCTTCGTTTCTTAGCTCTTCCATGGTGTCTGAAGCTCCTTTTCAGCTTGGGCCGCATCCATACAGCTTCATCTGCCCCGTCCTTCCCGTCTTTGCCTCTTAGCAGATGTCAAGAAACCCACGTCTGAACAGTTTGACTCTAGATAAGCTGTTCTGGAAAAGAAAGACCCGTTGGTTCCAATATCACAGAGTCCTCTCTGGGAGTGACGCCTGCTTCTCTGCTGGTTTAAACTGTGCAGTTTGTCTATCAGCCTCCCATGTTGTTTTCTGCTGCTTCCAGGTCAGGAAGTAACTTTTAGTAGGAAAGCATCTTTTGCAGTTGAGATGTCCTTTCACATTTTTCTCCAGGCTCTTCCACATATAATTTCTGAAAATAATACCCTACCTTGAAAAAGTTTGGTTGAGCTGTTAGAGGTTAAAGCAAGCTATGGTTTCCAGGAGAATTCTTTCTGAGCCCATATCTCACAGCCCTTATCATCCCTCCTCCCCTCCACAGGCACGTACCACGGACATGCCACATATATACCCAACACTCTGCCCCACCCACCTTCAAGATGAGTCACTGTGAAATGAGGTTGCAAGGACGACTTAGCTCTTCGCATCCCACTCGGAGGCGGCTTTGTTGTCTGTCCACCTTAGTCTTTCTGCTATGTGCCTTAAACTTTAGCAGACTGTTTGAAAAAGAACAGTTCACTCTAAGCTACATTCTTCATTGAAATGTAAATTCCCTTATACTCATTGTGTTTCTTCTAGAATTCCCAGAAAGAAAACAAGTTTTATGTTGCAAACATTGAAGAGGAAAAATTTCTCCCCACATCTCTTTTTTTAAAATACACAGTAAGATTGAAGATGATTGATTTAGGCAGCTCTGGTCCACTATAGAGTTTTATATCTCTAACAAGATAAAATATTGTCAGAAATTTTACCATTGTGGGATTGTTGGTAATTTGAGGGAGAAAAGATGATTTTGCTGCCTTTAATTCCTGAGTTAATAAGCTGCCGTCACCGAGCAATGCATTAAAACATTTATCAAGTAGTGATTTAAATCTAAAAATTAGTGCTGTGGAACTTAATGTCCTGCATTTGGAGTGCTTTTAGGGAGCATTAGGATTTGTAAGCAGTGAGGTGGACATGAAGGGAATGAAAGATTCAATAATGGCCGCATAAGACCTCAGCGTACCTCTCAAGTGACCCAAAATCTGGCCTCAGGCATGAAAGAGGCTGTACAATAAAAGCTTTTTTGTTGTTGCTATTATAATAGCCAAAAGGTACTGTATATATTTTAGGTCCTTTTAAAACTTTCCTACTGAATACTACTTTATTCCTTCCTATTCTGACTTTCAAGCAGGCCATTCTATTTGAAAAATAGTATTGGATCTTTGTGGCAGAAAATATTTAAGATGCATGGATCACATTAAGAAGGCTCTGGGACCAAACAGTGTTACAACAGCCCTGAGTATTTTTCTTTAAAGGAATAAACTTAAAAGTAGATTCAGGGACTTCTCTGGTGGCCCAGGGGTTAAGACTCCATTCCCACTGCAGGGATTGGGGGTTCAGTTCCTAGTTGGGGAACTAAGATCCCCCATTCTGCTTGGTGCAGCCAAAAAGATAAAGAAAAATTAAGTATATTCCTTAGCACCCCTGAAAGCAAAAAGCCCAGCGAAAGGAATATGACATTTAGGAAATATAGCATCTGAGATTTTTCTCTTTTCAAGACCTTGGGTTTTCCAATTGGAAACTTTTGGTGGCATTATCACATATTTATATAGTAGTGAGTATGGTATGACTAGTATGTGCTTTAAAAATGATCTCATTTCTGTACTTGCTCAGAGTTTGCTTTCTCTCTTGTGTGTTGTATGTCATGTCTGCACAGACATGAGAAAACCATCCATGTTGTTTTCCTGCTTCCCCGAGAGGTCAGCGCTGAATCTGTGTATTTTTGTTTGCCAAACCTCAAAAAGTCTCGTTAGATGGAATATAATGGGAGCAACTGGGGAAGATGAATTTTTTTTCCTCATATTTCCTTTGTGAAGCAATTTGATATAATACAGTTTCTGTGAGTTGGATGAAATAGTCAGTCAGTCAGTTCCATCGCTCAGTCGTGTCTGACTCTTTGCGACCCCATGAACCGCAGCTCACCAGGTCTCCCTGTCCGTCACCAACTCCTGGAGTTTACCCAAACTCAAACTCATGTCCATCGATTCGGTGATGCCCTCCAACCATCTCATCCTCTGTCGTCCCCTTCTCCTCCTGCCTTCAATCTTTCCCAGCGTCAGGGTCTTTTCAGATGAGTCAGCTCTTCCCATCAGGTGGCCAGAGTGTTGGAGTTTCAGCTTCAACATCAGTGCTCTCAGTGAACACCCATGAAGGAGAAGTAGATGAAGTAGAGTTGGTCACAGTGTCACAGTTTCCTAGAGCTTTTCCTCTCTTTGAGAGGTTATGCGTGATCCCAAGACTGTAAGAGTGTTGCTCCTCTTTCCTTACCTTGGCTCTCTCTCCTGAGAGGCCCTCAAGGCTTCAACTCCCGTCAATAAATACAATTCCCTTGGATGGTTCACCCCTTTCCTACTCTGCCCCGTGCTCCCTACCTCCAGGCAAAGGGAGCTCCTGGTGTCCTCCGCCTATCTTGTCCGTCTCTAAATGCACTGTTCCCACTGCCTGGAGTGTCCCTCCCCATCCTTCTTGCAACACGAATGCTGGTGCCTCCCTTAGGACTTTTGAGTTGGGTCCCTGCCTTTACCCTTGTTTGCCTTTCCTGCCTCCTCTGCAACTCCTGGAACACCTGCTGCCCTTCTCTCACCCTTCCTGCCCTGGGCTGTCCCTGTGGGCTTGTCCCCGGCCATCCTTCCCCACTCCCGTGGGCCCTGCAACTCACACAGGGCGAAGTCTGCAGTCAGACCCAGCCCTGTCCATCACTGGAGGAAGAACCTCACAAGAGCAGGTCATGGAAATATACCCACTGTGGGAATCTGTTGAGCTGTGCTGAGGGATTCGGGGAAGTATGAAATGGCATTTGGGAATCAGGCCTTTCCTGGGGGAAGGCTGCCGTGCTGTGAAGTGAGTCAGTGCATCCTGACCCTGGGGACCACGTGCAGACGTGCTCTCTGCTGTGTGTATGCCCTGGGAGTGGCTTCTGCCTCTTGTCCTATCCCTGGAGGGCAAGGTGCCACCTCAGTAGCAGAGGTCACCCCAGTAGCAGAGGTCTGAGTGTGAAAGGGTGGTACTGGGGTCCTGCCTTGGTGAATAGGATATTTTTACACCGGAGGGGAGGAGAGGGAGGTGCACAAGGAAGAGATCAGCATTTAGAAAGGGTAAGGTGATTTGGGCAAAAGGTTAGAGCAGAGATTTCCTGTTCTAGAATTAGTAGTGGAGGGAAGGGACAAGGTCTGCAAGAAGCCCGTCCTGGAGAGCCTTGACTGCTAGGCTGAGATGTTTCCGTGTTATCCTGCTGCATAGAGGTGTGTGTGAAGGGTTTCTTTTTTTTTTTTTTTCATTGGAGAAATTTAAGATTTAATTTTGGTCTTCCCTGGTGGCTCAGATGGTAAAGAGTGTGCCTGCAATATGGGAGACCTGGGTTCAATCTCTGGGTCAGGAAGATCCCCTGGAGAAGGAAATGGCAACCCACACCAGGATCCTTGCTTGGAGAATCCTATGGATGGAGGAGGCTGGTGGGCTACAGTCCATGGGATCACAAAGAGTCGGACACGACTGAGCAACTTCACTTTCACCTTTTTTTTCCCTCAAAATTTAATTTTAATTTTTACATTACAAATTTTAATTTTTAATTGTTTTGCAATGTTGTACTGTTTTCTGCTGTACAACAACGTGAATCAGCCGTAAGTGTACATGATTCCCTCCTTGTTGAATCTCCCTCCCCCGACACCCTACCCGCCCCCCACCTCCTGCAAGGTTGTCATGGAGCGCCAGCTTGAGCTCACTGGGTTGAGCTCCCCATGTTATACAGAGGCTTCCCACTAGTTGTCTATTTTACGTATGGTAATGTATGTGTTTCAGTGTGAAGGTTTTAAAGCTGCAAGGTGAAAGAAGCAGCTTTAGTGATGAGAGGGGAGGGAGACTTTGGCAGGAAAGGAGACTGTTAATTCAAAATAGTCTTTGCAGCCCCAGAAAACCCACACTCTCCACTCAGTTCACAAAAGCAAGTCCTGTGTGACAAGCAGTGGGGATTCAAAGGTAAGGAAAGTAGGGTCCCTTCATAGGCAGAGGGTGTAAAAACCAAACCGTCTTAGTTGTCACATGGTAGTGAGACATGGCAGCCTAAAGGAAAATGCACCGATGGCAATAGGCTATTCCCGGTTGCCAGGCTGCAGGGTGCTAAGGTCACAAGTGGTAGATTTGGTCTCAGCTCACTATGAAATGAACAACACCCTCTGTGGGCTGCCATAGTAGCTTTAGCCAGAAGCCTTTCTGATGCTATCAGCTGCGGCCCTTTTAGCTGGTCTCTCTTTTAGCTGGCTTCTCTGCTTCATCTCTTGTCCCCACCATATTCCATCCTCAACCTGGCAGCCAGGGTGATCCTGTTCAATTACAAGTTGTGCTACATGCTAAGTCTGTCCGACTCTTTGCGACTCTTATGGACTGTAGCCTGCCAGGCTCCTCGGTCCATGGGATTCTCTAGGCAAGAATACTGGCGTGGGTTGCCATGCCCTCCTCCAGAGGATCTTCCCAACCCAGGGAACCCAACTTGCATCTCTTATGTCTCCTGCATTGGCAGGTGGGTTCTTTACCACTAGCGCTGGGAAGCCCAAATTACAAATCAGATCATGTTATTCTCTTCACCAAAACCCACAGTGGCTCCCATCTCAGATAAAAAAGTCTTTAGAGTTGGCCACAAGGCGCCCCACCTCTCTGGTCTGATCTCCTCCTGTGCTGTCCTTTCCCCTCTGACCATACTGGCCTGCTGGCTGTTCCTCAGAATGGCCGAGATGCTCTCCTTGACGCCCTGACCCCGTATGACTTCTAGGCTAACTTCTCACCTCCTTGAAGTCTGCTCAGAGGTCACCTGACCATCCTTTGAAAATCACAGCCTGTCCCCAAACCCTACCCTTGACCCTCTCCATCCCCCTGACCCTACTGTACCTTTTTCTATCCATGAACACTAATTGCCCTCAAACAGGATACATCAGGGACTTCCCTGGTGGTCCAGTGGTTGAGAATCCGCCTTCTAATACAGGGGACCAGGATTTGATCCCTGGTCAAGGAACTAAGATTCCACCTGCCTCGGAGTAGCTAAGCCTGCACCACAGCTAAGACTCAGTGCAGCCCAAAATAAATATTAAAAATCTGGATACATCACTTGTTAATTATTTCTTGTCAGACCCTTTCACACTGTTCTCCCTCTACCTCCAATTAAAGGCAGGAATCTTCATGTTTTGTTAATTGACACATCACAAGTGCTTAGAACAGTGCCGAGTACAAAGTAGAAGGTAATAAGTATTTTTCCAGTGCATTGTGATATATCTGCTAGGACTCAAAAGGCCTAGTTTTCTTTTTCCTATTAAATGGGTTTTGGCCATGGGAGGACGAGTTGATGCTGTCACAGCCTAAATTCTCTACATGTTTTACCCAGTTTTTGTTTTTCTTCAAATGACCCATTTTCTCTGAGATTTTTAATGTAACATTTGATGAAATATGTACAATAATTAGAGAAAAACATGAAGGCATCTTTTCAAATAAAAGAAATTTACTCAGCAAATGGGTCTAAGCATGCTGTACTGTAAAGGATTTATTTTACTTTGTTTATTTATTTTTGGTTCTTCTGGGTCTCCGTTGCCGTGTGGGCTTTTAGTTGCGGGGAGCGGGGGCTGCTCTTTGCTGCAGTGCCTGGACTTCTGATCGCAGTGGCTCCTCTTGTTGCGGAGCACAGGCTCTAAGGCGTGCGGGCTTCAGTAGTCTTGGCACCTGGGCTTAGTTGTTCTGTAATATTTGGGATCTTCCCGGACCAGGGATTGAACACGTGTCTCCTGCATTGGCAAGCTGATTCTTTACCACTGAGCCACCAGGGAAGCCCCATCATGGAGGATTTGTGATTGGCAAGGCTGAAATCAACTTCACACGAAATCTGACAGTGCTAGCAAGTAAGCGCCTCTGTTCCCCTGGCTTATGTTCCCTGGTTCAGTTCAGTTATTCCTGACAACAGTAATGAGTTCTCCATCATGTCTTAGGGAATATTTCAGTTTCCCCTCCAATTATATATGCCCCTTACCATTCATTTCATTACTTCTTTTTCTGAAAAATATGCTAGAATACAGGATGAGGAAACAATAATTGCATAAAAGGATCACAAGAGTTTTAGGGTTTTTTTGTTTTTGTTTTGTCACTTAACCTGTTTTTCTCCTATGCATGTACATATTAACATTCTAATACCCACCCGCCTACTCCATCCAAAAGGAAAAGCTGTTGAAGGAAATATTAGAAAGTCTAACAGTTAACGTCCAGAGGTGAATTGGGACCTCTTTAGATTCCCAACTGGAAGGGTTCCATGAAGATGATGGAAGTGCTTTGCTTTCTCTCTCCAGGGAATGTTCCTTTCATTCTAAGTGCTGTTTTTAAACCTTTTTATCATAGAACTCATTTCTCAATGGGATTTTATATATCCAGGGGATAAACATTGGTTCTTGGGAGGTCAACAATATCTTTTAATGCTCAAATGACAGATATACACATAGCACATAAATAAGTATGCAGAAGAGCTATAATTTTAAAATTTCATGGAGGGGCAATGAGGAGGAAAAATCTAAAAAAACTCCTAGAGGCGGCTGCAGTAATGAAAATGTGGTTGTCTAAGCTATCCTCAGAGGCACCAGCCTAGGGCATGAATGGTCTGTTCTGAACTTTGTGCTTTCACATAAAGAGAATAAAAGTTGTTTTGATATCAAGTCCTAGTGAGCTGTGTAGTAGCTCCAAGGGCATGAATCCGTTAGGTGGAGCACACACCATGTGATCCATTTGTCAAGTTCTTTACTGTTGAAGGGACAGAATTGCTCAGGGTACCTTGGATCCTGGAGGGCTAAGTGGAGAATTTGTTGGGGTCTGGTGGTTCAGAAGGTAACTAATCTGCCTGCAATGCAAGAGACCCAGGTTCGATCCCTGGATTGGGAAGATCTCCTGGAGAAGGGAATGACTACCCACTCCAGTATTCTTGTCTGAAGCATTCCATGGACAGAGGAGTCTGGAGGGCTATAGTCCATGGGATCACAAAGAGTCGGACGCGACTGAGTTACTAACACTTTCACTTTCAAGGACTTGTAGGCAGGAGCAGAGTTTGGGAATGTGAAGGGTATTGGAAATGTCCGGCTTAAGTTACCCTCCCTAAGGCAGCGTGTGTTTTTCGTTTTTTATTCTAGACCTCTGCCATTAATTCAGCCTCCTTTGATCTCTTATGATTCTTCCTGCTTTAGTTCCTTCTTCTGCCTCACCAGTGTCCTCCCCATTTCCATTTCAAAGTCCTGGGAAAGACTCAAGTCCTGCATCCTCATTCAAGCAGAGCTGAAGGAAGTGGCCAGAAGGCCCCTGACCTCATAGACAAGCAGTCCTGGGTCAGCTGGGTCAGACCTCGTTAGGGACTGGAGGGTGTCACACATGATTTAGACACAGCTGCCCGTGCCTGAGGAATTTCCCAAGGTCACTTCTCTGAGGGCTGTGGTCAAAATTCACTCGGAACACGGCTTCTTGAGGGTGAGGTTGGCGTCCTGAAGTTTCACCTGCCTGAAAGTACGAGGCTTACATACCTGGTGTGTTTGACCTAGTTGATCATCACTGAAGATTTTCCACTGGGGCTTCTTTCATCATACTTGGATAAGGAATTTTAGAGCTTGTCTTCTGACAGCTTGTCTAATGGCTTAGCATTGGGAAAGGTAAAGTTTGCCCAGACTTTCAGTCTCAGAGGTGGTCTCTCCCGTGAGACTGATTAGTGTGCAGACCTTGAAAGAGGAAGTCACCGTCTTCATCTGTTTTCTCAGCACTTAGGACTTAGTGCGTCTGACACATGGGAATTTTCTAGCAAATTTAGTGACTTGACATATGGTCTTGCACATGGATAAGATGACTGGTAAATCTGAAAATTCAAACATCATCAAAAGGCAAATGCCATTAACTTCTGTTTTATCTCAAGTCAGGAGAGTTGTTATCTTAGGCTTCAGTCCTACACCTTGATATTTATGAGGTGGTTTTTTTAAGAGAATGGTTTTTTTTTAAAAAATCTGAACATCAATTTTGAAAGAAAAGATAGAGTGGAGAGAAAATTGCAACATGTAAGTATTAAGCTCCTTAATACATAAAGAGCCTTTTTCAAAGAAGTAAATAAGGCAAGAACATTCACTTGTAGCATTCTTTTGGGCCTACTTTAATAGATATTTCACATTCTAAAAAAACATGAGCATG
The DNA here is from genome assembly GCF_049115385.1 of Moschus berezovskii. Lineage (NCBI taxonomy): Eukaryota > Metazoa > Chordata > Mammalia > Artiodactyla > Moschidae > Moschus > Moschus berezovskii. Next base: position 82,853,446 of record NC_142468.1, read on the forward strand.
AAACATTTTTAAACTCATTAATCAAAGAAAGGCAGATTATAATTTACCCTATCAGACTGACAAAAATTAAAACATTCATCACCACCTCTAGGCTTAAGGGAAACAGGCATTCATATCTTTTATGTGGGGGTATAAATAATATTTAATCTGTTGGGAGGATGATTTAACAACAGATATTTTTATGAGTTAGCAAATTCCTTCACAAGAATGTTTATTGCCACATTGTTTGCAAAAGCGAGAAAGGTTAAGCAACCTGCATGACTTGGAATACGTGACTGTTAAGTGTTGTAAACAGAAATGATGAATCTTGGGGTTTTGGGTCATTAAAAATTTGTGGAGTCTGATGATATTGGGTAACTGAAATAGAATCATATCAAATAATAGCTTTGGTATATGTGTTGTATTCAGAAAAATGTCTATGAATTTTCTTAATGCTGGATCAGAAGTTATAGTTCTTGATACTTTCCAAAATTTCTTGAATTTTTATAATAAGCCAATAGCATTTCCATAATTGGAAAAAAATATTTAGTAGAAAGTGTAGTATATGGCAGTGAGAGGAAGTCTTGGTTACTTAATAGAATATCCATCACTATAATGCCTTGCTGATAACTTTTCTTTTGAAGGTCCTTCCCAGTGGTTGAACAACGGAGAGCAGTCTGGTGAATGCCCTTGCTGTTAACATACACCGTTTTACAGGTCATTAAAACAGAAACACACAGGGGCAGCGTGGAGCTGCAGAAGGAGCAAGAACAGTTCAGTAGACGGTCCTGGGCTGGGCTCACGGCTGCTGTTGTGGCACCTTGGGTGCTGAACCCGCAGTCTCCTCACCTGTGAAATGAGGGTATTCACAGCCCCTGTCCTCACAGGCCCGCTGTGGGGAACGCTGAGGGTCGTGTGTGCACAGCACTCAGCACCATGTGTGACTCCGAGCACAGGTGGCTCTTCTCAGGAGGAGAAACCTCTCAGGAGGGGCACAGCGTTTCCTGCAAGAGAACCAAACTTGAAAACCATTAATTAGAAATTGCTGCTCACTGTAGAAAGAATGAGTGTTGTGGTGGAATATTCGGTTTTTATTACCTAAACTTAGCAGCTTAAAATTACACTTGTTTAAGCTATGATTTTCCAGTGGTCATGTATGGATGTGAGAGTTGGACCATAAAGAAGGCTGAGCACCAGAGAATCGATGCTTTTGAACTGTGGTGCTGGAGAAGACTTTTGAGAGTCCCTTGGACTGCAAGGAGTCAAATCAGTCCACCCTAAAGGAGATCAGTCCTGAATATTCATTGGAGGGACTGATGCTAAAGCTGAAGCTCCGGTACTTTGGCCACCTGATGCGAAGAGCCTGCTCATTGGAAAAGACCCTGATGCTGGGAAAGATTGAAGGCAAGAGAAGAAGAGGATGAGATGGTTAGATAACATTACTGACTCAATAGACATGAGTCTGAGCAAACTCCAGGAGATGGTGATGGACAGGGAAGCCTGGAGTGCTACGGTCCATGGGGTTGCAAAGAGTCAGACATGACTAATCAACTGAATGACAACAAATCATTTAACAGTTTCTGTGGGTCTGAAGTCCAGGCGTGGTTTACCTGGGTATTTAGGGTTTCTGGAAGCCGCCATCAAGATGGTGACTGGGGCTGGGTTCTCAGCTGGAGGCTCGGCTCGGGAAGCATCTGCCTCCCTGCTCACATGGTTGCGGTCAGTGCTCAGTTTCCACTGGGTTCACAGCAGATTGCTGCTTTAAAGCCAGCATGTGGGGAGAGGAAAGAAGAAAGCACAAACCTGCTCGCAACACGCAGTCTTACATAACACAGTGTAATCTTGGAGACGACTGTCTGTCCCCTTTGGCATTTTCTAGGGGTTAGAAGCCAATCCCAGGTCCTACCTGTGCTCATGGGGAGATTAAGCCTCTAAAGTATGAACACCATGAGCGGGGATCGCTTGGAGGGGGTCTGTCGGCCACACATGGTGTTCACATTCATGTGTGTTGTGTTTCAAACTCAGAGGCCAATTACTGTTGATATTTTAGGAGGTGATTTGGTTGAGAAAAGCATTGGTTTATAGCTTAATAACACAGATTGGAAAGTAAGGTGAGGTGACACTGTGCTTCTTTAATGTTAACTGGTAAAGGCCCGCAATGCTGTCTTTGGCACTTTGGAGCTTGAGGACATAGCTCTCTTCCTTGTAAACCTGGTTATCTGAGATCATCCAACTTGGGGAGCTTTTCAGGGACTCAAGACTCACTTTTCTGTAAGTAATGGATAATGGAAATATCCCTTCAACAGTGATTTTTCCCTCCATCTCTCTAAAATGTAGTATTGCTTTCTTTTATTATTTGTGCCGTCTTCATGAGAAGTACTCATTTCAGTGAAAATAAACAGTGCTTTGTCTCACCCAGATTCATTGCTGAGCTTTAAATTTTCATTTGTTCTCTAGACTGAAAAATGCCATTTGTTTTAACTTCTCAACTATTTCGTATGAGAAGTGCGGCACTCCGTGTCCTCTGCCAAGCCCCCCTCCTTACACTCGCTCAGAGTTATTGTGACTAGTCAGCTCTCCTCTGAATAGAAACATGTTTTTAAATAATGCTGAGAATTCTCTGGGTAACATAAAAGCCCTAAGGCTAATGAGATTGCTGTTTGAGATGATTATAGTCAAATGCAATTCTGTGATATTTTGGAGGTACACTTGTAATCCAGAAGACGAGGAGAAGTGATTGATCACGCCTTTGATCAGGGATAGAAAGCTCTGATGAACATCGGAACTTTTATCTTGCTATGAGCTGACATAGCGGCTACCACTTTACAGTACTTCTAGTGGCTGCAGTTGGAGACTCTGGAACGTTTTATCTCTTCCACTTACTCAGCATATCCTGAGTGGCTGACTGACCAAACTTAGCAAGGCATTGTTAAGTCAAGGGCTGTCTCACAGTGTGGCACTCTTGTATGAAGAAAACCCAGACCTCCCAACTCTTAACGAAGGGACTGTGTGGTCCTCATGATACACATTCTGATTGTGCATGGCGTACAAATTCAAACAGAGACCAGAGAGATGCCTTGGCATTCTCTGAGACCAGCTGCTTGCCAGAACCCTGGATTGGATATAGAACTATCTACACATCCCCATCACTCTGAATGCCACGCATTTGTGTAGCACTTAATAACTTTTGGAGTGTTTTCATATCTCTTTTTTTTTTTTATTGTAAAAAATTATTTACTTTTGGCTGTGGTGCGTCTCCGTTGCTGTGCAGGCTTTTCTCTGGTTGTGGTGAGTGGGGGCTGCTCTCTAACTGCAGGCTTCTCCTTGCAGTGGCTTCTCTTGCTGCGGAGCACGGGCTCTCGGGTGCGCGGGCCTCGGGAGTTGCGGCTCCCGGGCTCTAGCACAGGCTCGGGAGTCGTGGTGCACAGGCTTAGTTGCTCCATGGCATGTGGGATCTTCCCAGACCAGGGAGAAAACCCAGGTCTCCTGCATTGGCAGGAGGATTCTTTACCACTGAGCCACCAGAGAAGCCCCATATCTTTTCTTAAGTGAATGAATGCATCCAAGTTGTGGAGATGAAGTAACTAGTTCCAGGTCCATTTGACAGAGAAGAAAACCAAGGCTCAAGGACTTGACTTGCCAGGATGGTGTTATGCACAGCCAAAGGCAAGTCCTTCTTATTCCAAATGTCAGACACCTTTTATTAACCAACTGTGATGAGTAGCAGGGAGTCAGTTTGAATCCCAGCTCTTCCACATTTTGACTTTGTAACCTTGGGCTATTGCCGAAACTCAAGTCCTAAGTTTTCTCATGAAGACAGAAACCTATCTTCTCATAGATTTGTTAGGGTTAAATGACAATTCACACATAGTCCCTAAACCTGGTAAGCTCTCAGTACTTGGTAGTTGTTGATACAGTTTATGTTGGATTTGATACACTGCTCTTCTTTCCACATTTCTGATGCTTGTTGGGCTCACCTGATGTACCTCCTTCAAGCACTGGATCTGGTTGTTTGAAATCAGTGAAAGAGAGAATATTAGTGAATTCTGGAGGTTAGTATTAGGAATCACTCTGGGCTTCTAGGTCATACCCTCACATCCGAGAGTTGCTGTGATATCAATGAGAAGCTCTGAAGGCAAGATGATGAGCAGAGAAGAGAAGAAAAAGAGGAGGGTGGCTATGTTTTTATTACATTGAAATATAGTTTATATAATTATTATTATTCCCATTCCGTTCCATCACTCAGTCGTGTCCGACTCTTTGCGACCCCATGGACTGTAGCCTACCAGGCTTCTCTGTCCATGGGATTCTCCAGGCAAGAATACTGGAGTGGGTTACCATTTCCTTCTCCAGGGGATCTTCCCGACCCAGGGATCGAACCCGGGTCTCCCGCATTGGAGGCAGACGCGTTAACCTCTGAGCCACCAGGGAAGTCCAATTACAGGTATACAATGTAGTGATTGAGTATTTTATAGATTATACTCCATTTAAAGTTACTGCAAAATAATAGCTATATTCCCTGTGCTGTACAGTATATCCTTATTGCTTATCTTTTATACATAGTACTTATACATATCTAGGGGAGTGGATTTTGGGCAAATGCTTGAATTTGCTGTTTAGATACGTTAGCAAATTGTTTAAAGAAAAATGGAGTAGGGATAGGTTTTAGTGTGGCATCAGAAAGAGATGTGAGTTCTGACCACATGGGAGGGAACCTTGATTCTAATTTGCCACTAGTGTGGATCATAGTCATGATTGTGCTAACACAAGAGGCCATCTCTTCTTAGTCACTCTCAGAATCCATCTCATGACGCTGGCAGATAGCCTGCTGTGATGAAGGTCGCAGCCTTTTCTGTGTATGTAAAGGAACGTTTCTTTTGGAATTTAAACATCTGGGTGCCCACCCTGGCTCTCTGTGAGTCAGAAAGAAGCTTTACCCCTTGACTTTGAAGCAGATGTATTCTTAAACCACATGAAAAGCATAGTTCCCCTGTATCTGGATCTTCTTTTCCTCATTTAAAAACAAAACAACCCCTCTAAGGGAACCGATCCCTCTCCCTTTTTTGCCTGAGATCTGAGACATGTTGCAGAAAATAAAATTCTCTGTGCTCTTTTAAATTTTATTTTTTTATTTTTTTTTATCTAAAATTTTAATACTAGTATGTTATGTGTGTAGTTTATGTTAAGAGCATGGCATCACACATGTACACACATGCCCACCAACATTTAATGAAAGGCTATAATTTTAAGATAAGACTGTATCAAGATATACAAAGCAGTCTGCTTTCTCACCTAACTGAACTCACGGACAAGTTGCTTGCACTTTCTAAGTTACCTGTGAAATAAGAATAAGAAGAGCTGCCTAGCAAAATTGTTGCAGAGACATTAAACTCACAGCAACAACTCAAATATTAATTTCCTTAAAAAAAAAAAAAAAGGAGCCCTGGCTTTACTTTCTTTGGTTGCACGCCCCGCTTTCTAACTGTGGACAGCTCCTAATTAATTGGAAGTGACTTGCTTATTTAACTTATATGCAGAGCACATCATGAGGAACGCTGGGCTGGAAGAAGCACAAGCTGGAATCAAGATTGCTGGGAGAAATATCAATAACTCAGATATGCAGATGACACTGCCCTTATGGCAGAAAGTGAAGAGGAACTCAAAAGCCTCTTGATGAAAGTGAAAGAGGAGAGTGAAAAGGTTGGCTTGAAGCTCAACATTCAGAAAACAAAGATCATGGCATCTGGTCCCATCACTTCATGGGAAATAGATGGAAAAACAGTGGAAACAGTGTCAGACTTCATTTTTGGGGGCTCCAAAATCACTGCAGATGCTGATTGCAGCCATGAAATTAAAAGACGCTTACTCCTTGGAAGGAAAGTTATGACCAAACTTGATAGTATATTAAAAAGCAAAGACATTACTTTGCCAACCAAGGTCCGTCTAGTCAAGGCTATGGTTTTTCCCATGGTCATGTATGGATGTGAGAGTTGGACTGTGAAGAAAGCTGATCGCCAAAGAATTGATGCTTTTGAACTGTGATGCTGGAGATGACTCTTGAGAGTCCCTTGGACTGCAAGGAGATCCAACCAGTCCATTCTAAAGGAGATCAATCCTGGGTGTTCATTGGAAGGACTGATGCTAAAGTTGAAACTCCAATACTTTGGCCACCTCATGCGACGAGTTGACTCACTGGAAAAGACTCTGATGCTGGGAAAGGTTGGGGGCGGGAGGAGACGGGGATGACAGAGAATGAGATGGCTGGATGGCATCACCAACTCTGAGGACATGAGTTTGAGTGAACTCCGGGAATTGGTGATGGACAGGGAGGCCTGGCGTGCTGTTATTCATGGGGTTGCGGAGAGTCGGACACGACTGAGCGACTGAACTGAACCGAACATGCTGGTTAGAGTGGCTGCCTTTGCTCACTGGTGGAGGCAGTGGCTTGAGAAATGGGGCCATGTCTTCTTCCCATAGTAGACTGTGTCTCGAGCTAAGGACTTGTCGATGTAGCGTTGTCATAACAAAACATTTTTTTCCTATTATAGAAAATGTAGAAATGCTTGCAAAAGAAAATAAATTTCATTTACAACCTTACCTTATAGAAATAATACATTTTCAGGTCTTTGCTTCCTTTATTTTTTAACTAGCTGTTTTTGTGTAAACACGTCTTGCCCCCCAAAATACATAGAACATACATGCACAGTTTAAGAAATAGTAAATATGTGGGTGCCCATCACCCAGTTGAAGAGCTAGAACATTACCAGTATCTTTGAACCGCTTTGTGCCTGAATCTTGACTTATTTCTTTGTGTTCTTGTTCCTACTTTATCATGAGCATTTTCCAATGTTGTTGTCATTTTAGGTTGCTTTCTTCCCTTTGGAGCTTAAAGTAATCAGAGATCATGGACTAGCCTTACCCTAACTGCTACTGGCTAATATATGACAGGCACCCTGCCTTAAATATCCATCTTATTTAATTTCACAGCACCCTATGAGCTGCAGTCGTTCCTCATTTTATTCATGGAAGAAATTGAGTATCAGAATGTTTTAAGTAAATTCCAAGGGAGTAGGCTCAGCAGAACTGAGCCCAAGTCTATTTTCAAGTTCCTTGCCATTTCCACCCCTGCTAGGCTGCCTTCTGGCTATGTATTGGAAGTACAATGCACATTTAAGGAATTGGTCATTAAGCGCAGCGCGTGCATACGTGCTCAGTTGCTAAGTCACGTCCAACTCTGTGTGACCCCATGGGCTGTAGTCTATCAGGCTCCTCCGTCCATGGGATTTTCCAGGCAAGAGACTGGAGTGGGTTGCCATTTTCTCCTCCAGGGGATCTTCCTGACCCAGGTACTGAAACCACATCTCCTGCATTGGCAGGTGGGTTCTTTACCATTGAGCCACCAGGGAAGCAGTAAATGTAGTACTTCTGCCTAATTCTAAGCAAGAATAATAGGTAATTGGCTCTAGATTTTATCCAAACCAGGGCAAACGTCAACAAGAGGTGTGAATAAAAGAGGAGAATTTGAGGATCTGAATGGTAGTACATACGGAAGGTCTGCTTTTCTCTGGAGGCGCCTGTGGTGTTGGGTTGTCTGGTTGTTCCCTGCTCCTTCCACACCACCGCCACAGTTCTGTGGAGTCAGGTCGGAGCTTTTGTGTTTGGAGGAGCCCTCCCGCTGTGTTTTCTCCAATTGTGTATTTGCAATTATGGCGCAATCTGGGAGCCCTTGCCTGGTTGAGTCCCAAAGAATGAAATGGTTGCTATGGTTGCTGTGGCAGTGACAGCGTCGAGCTCCATGTTGCCTCGAAAGTCTGGCTGCTTCTGAGTCGAAAGAGCAGAGGCTCAGTCTGGCGGAGATCTGGTTGCTCCTCATGTTCTGCAGGTGCGGTCGCTGTGGCATCCTTGGTTATATGTTGTCAACTCTAAGAGGTGTAGAGCAGTAGAATGTGAATAAAAGGTTGTGTGTGTAGGTAAAAAGGCATTTTTCCTGTAAATAACTTAGTTCTTATGTGTGGGGGTCTGGCTTTTGTTCCATTGAGTGAAGCAGCTGTGGTTCAAGTCGAGAAATTGCTCATCTATATAAACATAACCTTCAGGTTTGCCACAGTGTCCTTTTGAGGTATGGAAATCCACTGCCTGGGACCAGTGAATGGCAAAACACAATTAGGATGTCTTAAAGTGGCAGCTTAACGCCAATAGCCAGCGCCACTTGCTGGGGAGAATAAAAGAACTGGAGGGATGCATCCACCACTTGTGTATATGTTTGAATCCTCACACTGTGACTGTCCAACCTAAGTGATGCTGTAGCCAGTTTTGGTTTCGTGAACCATCCTTGAATTAAAACATTAATAGGTTTTTTCCAAACTTTGTTTGTGAGACCAATGTACCATAAAAATAACGTGTCCTGACTTCATGTCTAAAGTAGGAAATAATTTGTTTTATTTTAGAAAGTTGGAGAATTTGATAATTCTCTTTCTTGGGAAAGGTTACTCAAATAGTTTAAACCTAATGTGAAGTTCAGATTGGCTTTCATTTCTAGTTATTAATTTTTTTATTTTCTAATTTAGATTTTCTTCCCTGTAATTTTAGTGTGGTACAGATTGACTTTTGATGCCAGACCTTCCTTTGTTGGCATAGTCTCAGAAAGCCAGGAAGTCTCAAGGGTTGCCTTTCTTTCCAGTTGGACTGGTATTCTTTCATGGTGGGTCAGGCATTCTTCTGTTCAATGAAGCTCTCTGGAAATGACTGCCTAGATTCTTGCATCCCGTAAGATGCATTTTGATTGCCAGATTCTTTCCAAATGCCTTCCCGGTGCTGCTGAACCCCTGAACCGTCAGAGCTGGCCCTGACTTTGGCCATGGCCTTGACTTTTAGAGCATGGAGTGCTGGCAGAGGAGCCGGCCTCGCCAAAACCACGTCAGGATGATGTTCAGGCATCAGGCCATGAGTGCGTTCCTCCCACTCCATCCTGCCCACCCTTGCATCCCCCCAGCCTTCTGCCACTCTCTTCCCTTTGACAAGCCTTATTCTGGTGGCAGAGGGCAGGCTCGGCTCAGTGCCTTTGAAGTGAGAGAGGGCAGGGGAGCTAGTTACTGTCTCTCTCCACCGTTTGGGTTCCCGCCCTTGAAGCCCTTTTGCTATCCTAATCTTTGTTGCCACTACCATTCTGCTACCACGCTCCTACCATTTGTGGGCTCCTCTGGGTCGTCAGCGTTTAAAGGTTGAAATTCTCAAGACTCGGTGCTAAGCTTTCTTCTCTCCTCAGTCTGTACTTTCTCACTGTGGTATAAATGGATGTGGGTGAGATTTCCTGACGACTCTTCAAATGTAAATCTCCGGCCCAGGCCCCTTCTTGGTCCCGGATCTGTCACTGGTCAGCATTCTGGATGTCTGTGTGCTATTTCAAATGTTCAGATCTAAACTCATGACTTTAACAGCTCCCAACTAGAAGCTTTACTCCAACAGCGGAATCACAGGCTTGGTCTCCTCTGTGTCATCTTCAACGTCCCAGTGGCGTTAGTGGTAAAGAACCTCCTGCCAATGCAGGAGACGCAGGAGGCTTGTGTTCAGTCCCTGGGTCAGGAAGGTCCCCTGGAGTAGGAGATGGCAGCCCGCTCCAGGATTCTTGCACACAAATCGCACGATCATCCGCTCAACAGCACAGCCCAGGAGCTCCCACCACTCGTCTTCCTCCCCTCTCTTCACGTCTCCAGGTTTCATCAGTTCTGACTCTGAAATCTGTCCTTAAGCTGGTCCTGAAAACCCACCGTGATCTGACTCTTGCCTCCCTCCCTCATCTCCAGCACCTCCCCTTTCCCCCAGCCATACTGGTCCTTTCTGTCCCTTGGGTGGACCCGTCCCACCTTAGAGCCCTCACATAAGCCCCCGGTTGCTAAAGTGCCCTCTTCCTGGCTACTGCCCACCATCCTTTCACATTAAGGGCCATGTCCTTAGAGCAACCTTCCCTTGATGCTCGTATGAGGTCCTTCTCCGTTGTGTGAATTCTTAGGGTCTGCGTGGCTCTCTCAGAAGAGATCTACTTCATCAAAATAAAGACTGTGTCGTTGCTTGAAGTACATGCTCAGTGCCTGGAGCAAGACCCGGCTCAAGGTAATCACTTGACAAGTGTCTGGTTTGTGAATGAATGAATGCATGCTATGGTGTCAATCAGTTTACATATGTCACCTCATTCAGTCCTCAAAACAGTGCTCAAACAGCTGAAGGAGTTCACCAGGGCCACCCTGGACGCACAGCGCAGTGGGGCACCACCCTAGGGCTGGAGGGGTCGCACAAGCACAGGCTCATTGTGCTCCCATCATTGGCCTTCTTAAGGAGGAACCTGTAGGTGCTGTTGTTATATTTTATTAATAATGAACTTGTGATGATACAAGGTGAGAGGAGCAGGGCTTTTTCTCATAAAAGAAACTGAGTAGGGTGGGGGAGGGCTGAAGAGTTTGCATTTTATAGGTGCTGAGTTCCTTAGGGTAAGTTCTTTAAAAACAACATATCCTATTAAATAATAAGCTTGGGAAACTGTAGAATTAGATTCACATATTTTGTTGTCAAACCTCTAAGTGACATTCCAGATTCATCTTCTTCACTTCCTCAGTGGTCTGACCTCCAGAGTCACACAGGTTTATTCCTGACCTCTGGGCTTGTAACTTTGGATCAAACTGCCTTCAATTCCTTTCCTCTGCACCGTTTTAGACTCTATTTAGTCACTCAGGAAATATTCACAGACCACCATTATGTTCCAAGCACTGTACTGGACCCAACTTTGTTCCCGCCCCTTGTGAACACTTCCTTACCCTTGCTCCTCTGTCCAGCAACTCCACACTCTGACCAGAACCTGCTATTAGTCATGTAGTGAGGTCCTGAGAGGCACATGTGCAGATCCTTAGTATTTGTTAATCACGAGGTAAGCAGAGCCCAGGCACTGTACGAGGCTACAAGTTTAAGAATAGACACACTCAGTGTCTTGTTTATACTACCAGCAACCAGGCATAAGCGGGCAGATAACTAGTGTGAAGTCAGAAAGTGTCCTAAGTTGTCTGTGATCCACCAAAATGCTGGAGGTTTTCAAGTTCCTAGACACCTCTGAGGTCTTCATTCATTCTTGGCCCTAAGAAAATAAATTAAGACACCTAGTGTTTGGGGAGGAGGAAGGATTAGTTTATTTCCTCGTTTTCAATCTCTCTTTCACTCTCATCTTCACCCCTTGTCTAAGTACATCTAGTTCACTGTCAGTAAGTTCCTTGTTCCCAACATGTGAAAGCATTTTGCACTTGTGCTTAGTCATTCAGTTGTGTCCCCAGGCTCCTCTATCCATGGAAATCTCCAGGCAAGAATACTGGCATGGGTAGCCATTCTCTTCTCCAGGGGGTCTTCCCAACCTAAGAATTGAACCCGAGTCTCCTGCATTGTAGGCAGATTCTTTACCATATGAGCCACCAGGGAAGCCCCAGGCATGATCCAATAAAAAATAATAATAAGCTGGACTTGTCACAAAGAGTCAGACATGACTGAGTGACTGAGCATGGAATTAGCATTAAAAGTTTCTACTTTGCAACAGACAGTGGCAAGAGTGCGAAAACAAGCCGTAGAGCTGGAGAAACTGTTTGCCAAAGACATGTCTGATAAAGGACTGTCATCCAAAATATGCAAAGAGCTTTTAAAACCCAGCAATAAGAAAAAAAATGTTTAAAGGCCAAGGAACTTAACAGACACCTCATCAAAGAAAATATGTAGATAGAAAATCAACATGTAAACAGATATCCCACATTATGTGTTATTCAGTTCAGTTCAGTCGCTCAGTCGTGTCCGACTCTTTGCGACCCCATGAACCGCAGCACGCCAGGCCTCCCTGTCCATCACCAACTCCCGGAGTTCACTCAAACTCATGTCCACAGAGTCGGTGATGCCACCCAGCCATCTCATCCTCTGTCGTCCCCTTCTCCTCCTGCCCCCAATCCCTCCCAGGATCAGGGTCTTTTCCAATGAGTCAACTCTTCGCATGAGGTGGCCAAAGTATTGGAGTTTCAGCTTCAGCATCAGTCCTTCCAATAAACCCAAGACTGATCTCCTTTAGGATGGACTGGTTGGATCTCCTTGCAGTCCAAGGGACTCTCCAGAGTCTTCTCCAACACCACAGTTCAAAAGCATCAATTCTTCGGCGCTCAGCTTTCTTCACAGTCCAACTGTCACATCCATACATGACCACTGGAAAAACCATAGCCTTGACTAGATGGACCTTTGTTAAAGTAATGTCTCTGCTTTATAATATGCTATCTAGGTTAGTCATAACTTTCCTTCCAAGGAGTAAGCGTCTTTTAATTTCATGGCTGCAATCAACATCTGCAGTGATTTTGGAGCCCCAAAAATAAAGTCTGACACTGTTTCCACTTAGGGAATTACAAATTACAACAAGGAGATACCACTGCATACCTGTAAGAAAGGCCAGAATCTGGAACACTGACACCACCAAATGCTGGTAAGAAAGTGAAGCAACGGAAACTCCATTCATTACTCTTGGGAGTTAAAATGGTTCAGCCACTTTGGAAGACAGATTGATAGTTTCTTACAAAATTAAGCATACTTTTACCATACAATCCAGCGGTTTCACTCCTTGGTATTCCCTAAAGGAGTTATCAATTTATGTCTACTCAAAAATCTGCACAGTGATATTTACAGAGCTTTTTTTGTAATGACCAAAACTTGGAAGCAACCAAGATGCCCTACAGTAGGTGGATGTAGAAAGTGTGGTATTTCCAGCTAAAAAGAAATTAGCTATCAAGTCATGAGAAGACATGGAAGAAACTTAAGTACATATTACTAAGTGAAAGAAACCAATCTGGAAAGTCTGGATGCTGTGTAGTCCAACTATATCACATGCTGGTGAAGTCAAAACTCTGGAGGCAGTGAGAAGATCAGTAGTTGCCAGGGGTTGGGGCAGGGGTGAAAAGATGAATAGATGGAGCACAGAGGATTTTTAGGGCAGTGAAAACATGTCATATGATACTATAATAGTGGTTATATGTCATTATACATTTATCCAAACCCATAGAATGTACAATACTAAGAGTGATTTTTGATGATAATGATGTGTCAACATAGGATTATTTTTCTTAAAAAAAACTTTTTATTTTGTGTTGGGGTATAGCCAGGTAACAATGTTGTGATAGTTTCAGGTGAACAGCAAAGGGACTCAGCCATGTATATATATATAAATGCATCCATCGCCCCCAAATTCCCCTCCCATCCAGACTGCCATATAACATTGATCCAAGTTCCCTGTGCTATACAGAAGGTCCTTGCTGATTATCCACTTAAAATATAGCAGTGTGTACAGGCGACTAAGTTCTCAACACAGGGTTATTGATCGTAACAAGTGTACCACTTTGGTGGGGGAATGCTGGTAACAGGGGAGACTGCATGTGTTGGGGTGGGAGACCAATAGGAAATCTGTGCCTTCTGTGAAGCTAATACTGCTCCAAAATAAATAGTCTGTTTTTTTAAATGTAGACGATATTAGTATACAGTAACAACACTTATGTTGCTCTATCAGGCACTGTTCTGAGCTGTTTATTAGTTAATTCTAATAAAAGCCTAATGATCTCCGTTTCACAGTTAAGGAAATGGGCGGAGAGACGTTTAATAACTTGCTAATGTAACTGTTGAGCGGTAGGCTGTCAAACCCAGGGATTCTGGGGCCAGAGCTCTGCTGTAAATCACCTTGATAAGCTGTAATGTACATATATAATTTGTAAATTAATGTACTGAGGATACTTTTACTAGTATTAGTATGTGATCCAGAAAGTTTAGAGACTGTTGTTTGAAGAGATCAGATGCAGGATAAATAGTCACCTTTCTTCATTGCTGCTGATAAGCATTGCTAAACAATGGGGTTTGCCTGTGAACAGGATTTGGGGAGGAAATAGCCTCTTCTTTTTTAGAAGAAGGGTCTTAACCTTTATTGGATTATTAGGAGATAAAGAGAGGTAGGGAGGAGAATGGAAGGAAAAAACAGGTTCTATTATACATGTAAGATATTATCAAAATAGACCTTGGATGTGTCTGGTTTTTGAGAAATCACACACAGGTCCAAACCAACCCAGAGAGGGAATGAAGGCAGAATGGCACAGCATACAAGGGCAGGGGTTCCCTTGGCACCGGTTTGTGTTAAGATGGAAACAGGTTGGGAATTGAAGAAAGGGAAGCCTGCACGGTGTGCTGATATAGGGGTGGACTTCTGAGTTCCTCCAACAGCTTACAGACCAAGTCCTGGAACTGAAAAAAGACCAGGTGGGATGCATACAAATTCATAGGAAAAAAACTAAAAGCTTAGTAGTTATATGAACAAAGAACAGGCCAGAAAATGGGCCAGTTCACCAAAAATTAATAAGCTTCCAACATGTTTAGACCTACAAAATGACATCAAACCAGCAATATACCTTTTGTACCTACTGATTTATTAAAACAAACTGTAAACACAGAAGCAGAAAGCTTCCACCTGCCCCTATGATCTTGCGGTTGTGGGGAACGCTTGGTAAACAGTTTAATTGTGTGTGTGTATATAGATGTATATACACACACACGTGTGTGTGTGTTAGTCGCTCAGTTCGTGTCTGACTCTTTGTGACCCCATGGACTGTAGCCCACCAGGCTCCTTTGTCCATGGGATTCTCCAGGCAAGAATACTGGAGTGGGTTGCCATTTTCTTCTCATGTGCATTTTAAAATATTATATATATATATATATATATAATATGTATAATGCCTTAATGTATCTCTTTAAATTCTCTTTACACTCATTTACAGAAAGAATCTCAGATTCCATAAATGCCACATGCTTGTCTTAGCATAATATTGACCATATTTAATCTAGCTGGGTAGACATCACCAATGATGGTTAGAAAGACTATATATTAACACCAGAAAATGTGTAGGATTATAATGTTGAGTGCAGAATACAATTGCACCTTATCAACTACCTCTCTTACAGTACTTGTCACCTGGTGTTGAAATTCCTTGTCCTTACTTGACTGTCTTTCTGCTTAGACTTCGGAATGCCAAGGGCAGAGATGGGCTGATTCATACTACAGTACATGAGAATTGTATCCATAGTGCTTTGTCCATGGTAGACATGCTGCTGCTGCTGCTAAGTCGCTTCAGTCGTGTCCGACTCTGTGTGACCCCATAGACGGCAGCCCACCAGGCTCCCCCGTCCCTGGGATTCTCCAGGCAAGAACACTGGAGTGGGTTGCCATTTCCTTCTCCAGTGCATGAAAGTGGAAAGTAAAAGTGAAGTCACTCAGTCGTGTCCGACTCTAAGCGACCCCATGGACTGCAACCTACCAGGCTCCTCCGTCCATGGGATTTTCCAGGCAAGAGGACTGAAGTGGGGTTGGTAGACATGCAGAGGAGACTAAATAATAAATTTTCTCACCACTAAGAGCTGCTAACAATCTTTTGTATCTTAAAATTATGGGAAATGGTATTTGGAGAGCTCCGTTTTTTACATTGAAGAGATTGAGATTTACATTATTAATTATGTAGCTCTACCTGATTGAATTTTTTTAATCTTTATTTTTATTTATTTGGCTACACTGGGTCTTGTACCACGTGGGATCGAGTTCCCTGACCAGGGAGTGAATTTGGGTCCCCTGCATTGGGAGTGCAGATCTTAGCCACTGGACCAGCAGGTGTTAAATGAAATTTTTAAAAATGAAAAAAAATTTTTCCCCAATGTAGTGTAGGTAACTGTGACAAAGTGCCCACCTCAAATGAATGTATAGAGATGACTGTTTTGTGCTTCTTTTATAGAAATGCTTGGGGCAAGAGCATAATACATTTCAGATCCTCCCTAGGGTGCTTTGGAGATGCATTCTTCTGATTCTCATTCCCATTGTCTGTCCAAGTTAGAAAGACAAACTATTTAAAGACAGAAGTTTTAGTGGAACATAGCCATTAGACAAAAAATTTGCTGTTAATGCATAGAGTCTTGAATCCCACCCTGAAATACTTGCTGGGATATCCACAACACACAGAATGTAAGACAGGTTCAAAGTATAGAACTCACTCTGTGCAAGGCTTTTGTGTCATCAAAGGGAAACTTGCAAATCTCTAGGCAACCCTGGAGCTTTGTGTTCCCATCTCTTCTCCCTGCTGAGCAAGCACATGCTAACCTTTCTTCTCTAGAATCTAACTTTCCACTCCATGATATCAAACCCTTTTAATTACTCTTTACTGGTGACCTTTAAGAGATAACTTGGGCTTCTTGGTGTCAGTCTCTAAAGAAACCAAACTCTAAGGTGTGTGATATCATCTATTAAATTAGGCAGGGAAAAGCTTCATTAAAATTACGATGAGCCTGGGATGCTTCTCCACTATTATAACATGAACCGAGGGTGTGGTGAGTCACAGATTTTTAGACTCACCAAGAGCTTATAAATCATAACTTTCAGTGAAAAGTGTTTTCTGTAGTGACTGTACTGTTTTCCTTTAATAGCTATTTACTATGTATATGAAATATTACCTTTGAACTTTTATAACCTTGCTGTTGCTATTCAGTCATGCCCAGTCGTGTCTGACTTTTGCAACCCCATGTACTGCAGCACGCCAGGCTTCCCTGGGATCCTTCACCATTTCCTGGAGTTTGCCCAAGTTCATTTACTTTGCATCAGTGATGCCATCCAGCCATCCCATAGCCTTGGTTAGTTCATAGCCTTGGCTAGTTTTAATGCTCTTTCATCGGTAGAAAATTTATATAGAGATCATGAAATATTTAATAATTGCTGTTTATTGAGTGCTTCCTCTGTATCAGGCACTGTTTAAACATATTGGCTATATTATCTCAGTCCTTTGAGAAGCATGGTATTGTTCCCAAAGCACCAGGGTTTAAGAACCCCTGAGTTTCCAGAGATTAGCTTGCTCAAGATCAGAGCAGACAGGGAAGGCTCTGCTGCTCGGGTCTATCTGCCATCGAAGCATCACTCTTAATAAGGAAGATGGTCTGGAACAGAAGAAAACTCTAGCCTATTAAAACACTTAAATTAATAAGCATGTGTAATCAGGAAGCAACAGTCAGAACTGTACATGGAACAACAGACTGGTTCCAAATAGGAAAAGGTGTACGTCAAGGTTGTATATTGTCACCTTGCTTATTTAACTTATATGCAGAGTACATCATGAGGAACGCTGGGCTGGAAGAAGCACAAGCTGGAATCAAGATTGCCAGGAGAAATATCAATAACCTCAGATATGCAGATGACACCACCCTTATGGCAGAAAGTGAAGAGGAACTCAAAAGCCTCTTGATGAAAGTGAAAGAAGAGAGTGAAAAGGTTGGCTTGAAGCTCAACATTCAGAAAACAAAGATCATGGCATCTGGTTCCATCACTTCATGGGAAATAGATGGAAAAACAGTGGAAACAGTGTCAGACTTTATTTTTTTGGGCTCCAAAATCACTGCAGATGCTGATTGCAGCCATGAAATTAAAAGACGCTTGCTCCTTGGAAGGAAAGTTATGGCCAACCTTGATAGTATATTAAAAAGCAGAGACATTACTTTGCCAACCAAGGTCCGTCTAGTCAAGGCTATGGTTTTTCCCGTGGTCATGTATGGATGTGAGAGTTGGACTGTGAAGAAAGCTGATCACCGAAGAATCGATGCTTTTGAACTGTGGTGTTGGAGAAGACTCTTGAGAGTCCCTTGGACTGCAAGGAGATCCAACCAGTCCATTCTAAAGGATATCAATCCTGGGTGTTCATTGGAAGGACTGATGCTAAAGCTGAAACTGCAATACTTTGGCCACCTCATGCGACGAGTTGACTCACTGGAAAAGACTCTGATGCTGGGAAAGGTTGGGGGCGGGAGGAGAAGGGGACGACAAAGAATGAGATGGCTGGATGGCATCACCGACTCTGGACATGAGTTTGAGTGAACTCCGGGAGTTGGTGATGGACAGGGAGGCCTGGCGTGCTGTGATTCACGGGGTCGCGGAGAGTCGGACACGACTGAGCGACTGAACTGAACTGAATGTGGAGATTCTAGGAATTACTTATACAATAGATTTGTGATACTCAAGTTCATTAACTTTCCATCTTTCAAAGAAGCCACAGAGTTATTAACTGCATAGTGAAAGTTAGTGAAAGCTGTTGGGCAAGTTGGCCTCGAAAATAGCTAAGCCTGCAAAGGTTACATATTCTAGCTAGATGGCATTCTGGAAAAAGCAAAACTATGGAGACAGTGAGCTCAGTGTTGCCAAGGGCTTGGGGGAGGGAAGGCAGATTTTTAGGGCAGTGAAACTATTCTGTATGATATTAGTAGAGAATATATGTCATTATGCATTTTGTGGTTGGTGTTCAGTCACTAAGCTGCGTCTGACTCTTTGTAACCTCATGGACTGTAACACTCCACTCTCCTCTGTCCTTCACTGTCTCCCAGAGTTTTCTCAGATTCATGTCCATAGTCGGTGATGCCATCCAGCCATCTCATCCTCTGTCGCTTCCTTGTCGTCCTGCCCTCAATCTTCCCCAGCATCAGAGACTTCTCCAATGAGTTGGCTTTTTGCATTGGGTGGCCAAAGCATTGGAGCTTCAGCTTCAGCATCAGTCCTTCCGATGAATATTCAGGGTTGATTTCCTTTTGGTTGACTGGTTTAATCTCTCTGTGTTATACATTTATCAAAACTCATGTGCAACACCAGGATTGAACCCTAATGTAAACTGTGGACTTTAGTTAATAATGATGTCTCAATATTGGCTCGTCGATTATAGTAATTGTGCCACTGTAGTGCAAAATGTTAATAATAGGGGGAACTAGGAGGTGGGGTGGGAAGTCTCTGTACTGTTCCCTTAATTTTCCTGTGACCTGAAACTGCTCCCAAAAATCATCTTTTTTTTTTTTAAGCTAATCCTCAAGACTTTCCCTCCAATTTCAGGACTTTCTCCATTTTTAAAGTCACTGCCCCAAGTCCTGAAACAGCAGTCCTGCTTCACATTCCAGTGTCTTCCGCCCCTCACCTGGCCTTTCACTAGCTCTGTGGATGAACTTTTGCATACATACTTTCTCTGTCTTCGTCCAACTGCCACTGTGCTAGCTGCTTATACTTGGTGTCCCCACTCTCAGCCTGTCCTACCTGCTGCCGCCAGGTGAATCTTCCAGAAATACCGCCCTGATCGTATCCCTCCCCGGGCCCCACACCTTTTTCTGTACGCCTCTCCCATCTCACTTTCTCCACCATCTGCATGAGGAGCCTGTAGACCATGAAGTCTTGTTAGAAGCCGTTGTTCCTTGAAGTCAACAGGGAGCTCTGTCAGCAGACTGTAACATTTTGTTGACGTTTGTTTTCATAGTCTGGTATTCAACACTGTGTTGTACTTGCCTCTCTCTCTACACAATTGGACCACTTTACTTGATGGTAGAGACGATGTTTTCCCTCCACCGGTTTGCAAGTCACTGTTGTGCTTTGAATACAGTAGACCCTGGAAGAATGCATTCAGCTGAACTGGGTGTTATCTGTGTTTCTAGTCTCTTTATCCAGAGCCCTGCTGTTGGGTGTAATGAAAGAGAAGCCCATTGCCCATGCGAAAGGCATGTGAATCACAGTGAAACAGCTGTTTCTGACATGAGAGTGTTGTACTGGTGTTAGATCACTGACAGATTTATTCGGGATTTATAGCCACTTTCTTGGCTGCCCTACTACGTCTTGAAGAGTTTTGATTAGCATTAGCAATTTTTAATCAGTACATTTTGAACCAAAAATCTACCCACATGCTTTTCCAAAAGAAATCCTTATTGCACAATAAATGAATCCCTTTGCTATCATTCCTATTAGAATATTAAAAACGGTATTTAAACAATGCTGTAATAACTATTTGCATTCTTTGAGGACTAAGGAATCTTGTGACTTTTCCAAGTAATTCGTCTATCAATAAAATTTATTTATTTTTACCTCTTGTGGCTTAATTCCAGTAAAAGATTTTCAACTGAGTGAAAATCAATAGTCTATACCTCCTAGGTCTTTTTCTTTATCCCAAGTAAAAGGTTGTTGTTTTGTCCCTAAGTCATTTCTGACTCTTGTAACCCCATGGACTATAGCCTGCCAGGCTCCTATGTCCATGGGATTTCCCAGGCAACAATACTGGAGGGGGTTACCATTTTCTTGGGGATCTTCCCGACTCAGGGGTTGAACCTGCATCTCCTTCATTGCCGGCAGATTCTTTACCACTGAGCCACCAAGAAAGAGTGAGCTAGGAGAGCTTATTAGTAGCTCAGTTATTGCCTCAACATTTGAGTTCAGCTTGAAGAATCTTGGCTTGAGGGCAGAGGTGAGAGGGAGATAAAGAAGTGGCATTTATAAGACCAGATTTGTGCCTTATTTGCTTTCCAGATTGTTCAAGCAAAGCACATTTCAGCAAGTTGAATTTCAACTTGAGAGTTGTCCAGATGTTAGATGGCAGGACTCCAAAGAGTGAATGTGCTGTGCTTTTAGAATAATGGTCTTATTTTGTTTTGTTTTCTTTTGTTTTGTTTAAAAATAAAGGTCAAGAGAGATATCAGCAGGAAAGTCAGAACAAGAAGTGGATTTAGAGATATAAATGTTCCCATTGAGGAACAAGAGGGGATAATCTTTTCAAAAGGAGATACAGTTTAATAGTATGTAGGAAATGGACTTAAGATTTTAGTTGACTGTAAACTCAGTATAAGTCAATAATGAAATTTGGCTGCCAAAAAGTTGCTAAAATATTAGGTTGTCTTATTATATGTTTTATTGTTTTGAGGAAATAAAGGGTTAGGTTGTTAGGATTTCAGATACTACATAATTTTTAGGCTATTGTGTTTGTTTGACTCTCCAAAATCATAACTTTAACAGAAAAAGTAGCTAAAGATGTTTGTCTCTCGTTAAATTTAAGGTCAACATTGGATTCTAGTTGAATTAAAAGTTATTTCATATTCTCTAGGGTGATAGAAATGCAAATTGCAGAAACGGTACTGGTGGAAGGAGGGCATGCGTGGGACGGAAAGTTGTCCATAGCATTCTCAGTGCTTTGAAATAGCGCAGAAAAGAGCCAGAGAAGATGTTGAGTGTTTGACATCTGTAAAGTAGATCTTAGAACATTTACAAATGGGCTTCCTTCACAAGTGATGTTTCTCTATAGAGAAGAAAATTGTGATCACTTCTGTTTGTCCACATTGTCTTCCCAAGAAGAATTGCTCTTACCTTGAAATATTGTTTCCAGTGCCAGAAAATACTATATTTTAAAAGTAGACAAGAATGCTTCCATTTGTAAATCCTTGTTGTTGTTGTTGTTTTTCCTTAAAAAAAAAGAAAAGAAAAAATACAAGGACTTCTTTGGTGGTCTAGTGGTTAAGACTCTGCCATTTGACTGCAGGAGGCAGGTTCCATCCCTGGTCAGGTCCCAGACATGCTACTTGGCATGCTATGCTCTTTCCCATAGAGAGAGGTGAGATGGTGGGTCCTTTCTCTGTGAGTGTGGGATTCCTGAGCGAAGAGGAAACAATGGGTAAGACAGCTGGTCAAGAAAATGGCAGCCAGGGTGAGAGATGGGACAGAGGTTCAAGACAGAGCGACATATGTTTACCAATGGCTGATTCATGTTGATGTGCAGGAGAAGCCAAAACAACATGGTAAAGCGCTTATCCTTTGGTTAAAAATAGGAAATTTTAAGGAGAGAAAATGCCAGCCAAAGGCCAAGGAAAGATGGTGGTTTCATCAGTCGTGTCCGACTCTTTGTTACCTCATGGACTGTAGCTTGCCAGGCTCCTCTGTCCATGGGATTCTCCAGGCAAGAATACTGGAGTGGGTTGCCATTCCCTTCTCCAGGAGATCTTCCCAACCCAGGAATCCAACCTGGGTCTCCCGCATGGCAGACAGATTCTTTACCATCTGAGCCACCAGGGAAGACTAAGTAATTGTGGTCAGTCATGATTTCAGTGGTCTGTTAAATCTATCAAGGATGATACAGTAAGTTTTTCCCTTGAGGCAGGTTAATGCTTGAAGGATATAGGAAATACATTAGAGATATCATATGCCTTTATTCTAGAATATTTCTTTAATTCACATATCACTGAATACATGCACAAATATGCTACAGTCATGAGATGTGATTTCAGGGAGGTAAGTACACACACTCACATATTCCTTTTGAATTTACTTGCTGTTACCCCAAATATAGTTCCTTCTAACTGGAGTCATTTCTTCATTTCATAATTACAAGATAAAACTTGTAAATGGCAGTAATGGACTTACTTGGTTTTATACTCTAAACTCTTTCTCAGTGATCAATGCAAAGAGATAGAGGAAAGCAATAGAATTGGAAAGACTGGAGATCGCTTCAAAAAAATTGGAGATACCACGGGAACATGTCATGCAAAGATGGGCACAATAAAGGGCAGAAATGGTGTGGACATAACAGAAGCAAAAGATATTAAGAAGAGGTGGCAAAAATACACAGAAGAATCGTACAAAAAAGATCTTCATGACCCAGATAATCACGATAATGTGATCACTCACCTAGAGCCAGACATCCTGGAATGCAAAGTCAACTGGGCCTTAGGAAGCATCACTACAAAGCTAGTGGAGGTGATGGAATTCCAGTTGAGCTATTTTATATCCTCAAAGATGATGCTGTGAGAGTGTTGCACTCAATATGAAAGCAAATTTGGAAGACTCAGCAGTGGCTGCAGGACTGGAAAAGGTCAGTTTTCATTCCAATCCCAAAGAAAGGCAATGCCAAAGAATGTTCAAACTATTGCACAATTGCACTCATCTCACACGCTAACAAAGTAATGCTCAAAATCCTCCAAGCTAGGCTTCAACATACATGAACTGTGAACTTCCAGGTATTCAAACTGGATTTGGAAAAGTCAGAGGAACCAGAGATCAAATTGCCTTCACCTGTTGGATCATCAAAAAAGCAAGAGAGTTCCAGAAAAGCATCTACTTCTGCTTTGTTGACTACGCTGAACCCTTTGACTGTGTGGATCACAACAAACTGTGGAACATTCTGAAAGAGATGGGAATACCAGACCACCTGACCTGCCTCCTGAGAAATCTGTATGCAGTTCAAGAAGCAACAGTTAGATCTGGCCATGGAAAAACGTTGGTTCCAAATTGGGAAAGGAGTACATCAAGGCTGTTTATTGTCACCCTGCTTATTTAACTTATATGCAGAGTACATCGTGAGAAATGCTGGGCTGGATGAAGCACAAGCTGGAATCAAGATTGCCAGGAGAAATATCAATAACCTCAGATATGCAGATGATGCCACCCTTATGGCAGAAAGCAAAGAAGAATTCAAGAGTCTCTTGATGAAAGAGGAGAGTGAAAAAGTTGGCTTAAAACTCAACAAGTCTGAAAACTAAGATCATGGCATCCCGTCCCATCACTTCATGGCAAATGGATGAGGAAACAATAGAAACAGTGACAGACTTTATCTTTTTGGGCTCCAAATTCACTGCAGATGGTGACAGCAGCCATGTAATTAAAAGATGCTTGCTGCTTGGAAAAAAAGTTTTGAGCAACCTAGACAGCATATTAAAAAGCAGAGACATTACTTTGTCAACAAAAGTTCATCTAGTCAAAGCTATGGTTTTCCAGTAGTCATGTATGGATGTGAGAGATGAACTGTAAAGAAAACTGAGCGCCTTTTGAACTGTGGTGTTGGAGAAGATTCTTGAGAGTCCCTTGGACTTCAAGGAGATCCAACCAGTCCATCCTAAAGGAATTCAGTCCTGAATATTCATTGGAAGTACTGATGTTGAAGCTGAAACTCCAATACTTTGGCCACATGATGCGAAGAACTGACTCATTTGAAAAGACCCTGATGCTGGGCAAGATTGAAGGCAGGAGGATACAGGGACGACAGAGGATGAGATGGTTGGATGGCATCACTGACTCAATGGACATGAATTTGAGTAAGTTCTGGGAGTTGGTGATGGACATGCAAGCCTGGTGTGCTTGTAGTCCATGGGGTTGCAAACAGTCGGAGTGACTGAGCAACTGAACTGACACTCTAATCTGTTATAAGGTGATTAGATGCTTGTTCCTTGGAAGAAAAGGTTTCATTTCTTTTTACTTCACTGGAGACGTTCAGGATTTGGGAAGAGAGTTGGGTAGTGATAATCAGAAGTTATAGCTATCGCTTACCGAATTGTGTGATTACAAAATTGTTCCTCAACTGGAAAACGGGCTGTTGTAAGGGTTTGATTGAAAGCTTTTGGTTTATTGTAGAAATTCACTAAAACGTTAGTGCTGCACACATGGAAGAAAGGGCATACTAAGGAGAGTTTGCCATTTCCCCTGAGACATCCATTCACCTGTTGATTCTCAGTATTCTTTGGGCAGAGGTGATTTGCTCAGACTCGTCTTGAATTTGTTAGTTACCTACCAAAAAGCATTAGTGGAGTTGGTGGAACCCCAGGAGAAATTTGCTTAGAATGTCTTCATCTGATTCTCAGATTTTAGGAGAATAATAAATGTTCTTTGGGAGAGTTTTTTAATTTTACACTTGAATTTAGTTAACCAAAATGACATTTGGGTCCAATGTGAATTTTAGTAAATTAAAATAATTGAGTTTCAAGTTTTTGATTTATGCATGTCTAAACCTCTGATGCTGGGAAGGACTGGGGGCAGGAGGAGAAGGGGACGACAGAGAATGAGATGGCTGGATGGCATCACCGACTCTATGGACATGAATTTGAGTGGACTCCGGGAGTTGATGATGGACAGGGAGGCCTGGAGTGCTGTGATTCATGGGGTCACAAAGAGTCAGACACGACTGAGCAACTGAACTGAACTGAACTGAACTGAAACCTTTGTAAAGCAGGAAATTCCTATTAGGAATTTATTATTTTACTTAGGATCTACTCACATACCGGAGGACATAAGATATTGTCTACTAGCCCAATAAACCTGTTTATTATCTCTAACTTATATACATTAAAATTCACTTTTTTAGTGTAAATTTCTATAAGTTTTAGCAATTGTATATATTTGTGTAATCACCACCACGATAAGGATACAGAACAGTTATATCACCCGCCAAAAGTCTCCCTTGTACTGCTACTTTGTAATCAAACCTTCTCCCTACTCCTAACTGTTGACAAGCACTGATCCATAGTTTTGCTTTTTCCAGGACACCATGTGAATGGAATCGTTAAGTAGTAACTTTCAGAGATTGGCTTTTACTTTCTTTTAATTGGCAGACTTTGAGATTCACTCATGTTGTGTGTAATGATGGTTCATGCCTTTTGTTGCTGAGAAGTACTCCACTGTAGGGAGGTACCACAGTTTGGGGAACACGTGAGATATCTTTGGTTGTTGGCGTAATGAATAGTGCTGCTATTAACACTCATGAACAGAGTTTTTGTGTGGATATAAGTTTTTTATTTCTCTATTATTTAATAGCATGTAAGAGTGAGATTGCTGGGTCATATGGAAAGCAGCTGCTACATAACTTTCCAGGGTGTACCATTTTGCATCCCCACCAGCAATGTATGACAGTTCTAGTTCTTCTGCTTCTTCCTTAGCACTTGATATTGTCAATTTTTTGCTGTTTTGTTGTGCTTTTGTTTTAGCCATTCAAATGGCTAAGTGGTAGTAAGTTGATGTGGTTTATTATTTTGTATTTTCCTGACGGCTAATGTTATTGCATGCTCTTTGGTTAAGTCTGTTTTGCCCATGTTAACAATTAGGCTTCTTCTTGTTGAGTTTTGTGACTTCTTTATACATTTTGATACAGTCCTTTGTTGTACTTATGATCAACAAAAATTTTTGAGTCAGTAGCTTATCTTTCCACTCTCTTTAACGGAGTCATAAAGTTTTTAATTTTGATGAAGTCCAGCTTACTAATTTTTCTCCTTTTATATTTGTGTTTCAGTGTCCTACCTAAAAACACTTTGCCTAATCCAAGGTCACAAGATGCTCGTTGTGTTTTTTTCCCTAATAGTTTTATACTTGGATGTTTTAAGTCTGTGATACATATTGAGTTAATCTTTGTACAAAATTAAAGTTCATGCTAAGGTTCATTTGTTTGGTTGTGGATTTCCAATTGTTCTGCCACCATGTGTGGAAAGGCTACCCTTTTCCCATTTAATCGCCTTTGTGCTTCTGTCAAAACTCAGTTGATCCTGTTCGCATGCCTTTACTTCTGAATTATACTCAGTTCCATTGATGTGTGTGTCTATCCTTTTGCTAATGTTACAGAAAGTCTTGACATTGGGTAATCTGAGTCCCCTAGCTTTCTTTTTTTTTCAAAATTGTTTTACTACTTGAACCCCTTTCCCTTTCCATATAAAGTTTGTTATTGGCTTGTCTATACTTCTAAAAAATCCTGAAATTTTGATGGGGTTTATGTTAGATCAATAAATCAGATTGATAATTGACATCTTGACAATATTGTCTTCCAGTCTCTGAACATGAAAGGTCTCTATCCATTTATCTAGGGCATCTTTGGGTTCTTTCCTCAGTGTTTTGCAGTTCTCTATTTTTGAAGTAGAAGCATTCGTTGATTCTCATGCCCCCTTTTCAGGCATTTTTAAATCTTTCTTATTCATAAATTTTTTTGATCCAGTTTTCCTTTGCTGCAGTAGTAACACCAGGAGACTCAATCGTTAGTCCAGATTTTCATCTTACTTAGTGCTGGACCTGAGCCCTTAATGATAGAATGTCCCTTTTGATAGCGCAGAGCCCGTGTGTAACCAGTTGCATCGATCAAGCCCACTTCTCGTAAGTCACAACGTAGCAGACAGTGACCTTGTGTCAGTATATCCTATTTCGCGCCTCTTCATTTAATGTTGCAGTTTCTATCTTTGGGGGAAAGCAGGCAAAATCCAATTTGTAATGGTTAGGACTAGTTGTCCACTTAAACAATAGAAAACTGAGTCATAAATTCTGTCTTCATCAAACTCCTCCGTACTTTTGGAAAATGACTCATTTTTAGGCAGCGTCTGCCATAGATCGTTGCCAGAAAATGATCTAACTTGGATAAGCTTGAGGCTTTGCACAAGTTTCAGGGCCCCTGTAGAGAGAGCACTGAGAACTGGAGACCATCGTATGCATGTCTGTGTGCCAGGGTCATCAGTCCGTCAGCACAAATCAGTGGAGCGTTTGGAATGTTCTAACTCAGTTTTCTCAAACATTGCTTCAGAATCACCTGGAGAGCTTATTGAAATACACATTGTTGTGTCCCACCCCCAGAGTTTATGTTTTAGTAAGTCTGGGATGGGCTGGAGAATTTACATTTCTAACAAGTTCCAGGAATTACGAAGGCTGTTGGTTTGGGGAGCACTCTGAAAACCATTCTTCTGGTTTATCTTGTCTGAGTCACTCAAAAGAATTGATGATCTTTTAAAACACAGCTGACTGAATCTCCCTGAGATGTTACATGTTTACAATGACATCATTCTCCCACGTGATGGCATGGGTTTGTTCCCAGGCATCTTGGGTTATTAATGGGAATGGGAACTTCTCCACTTAGGAGCTTCCTCTGTTGCAAACACGGAAGGAAGAGAGAAGGCTGTGGCCTGTTGTGTTCTACTCTCTCCTTTCGTCAACGCAGGATGGGATAGAACCTTTGAAATTTAACAGATGGTGGGATGGCATGGATGGTTGGATGACTCAATGTACACGAGTTTGAGCAAACTCAGGGAGATAGTGAAGGACAGGGAAGCCTGGCATGCTGCAGTTAATGGGGTTACAAAGAGTTGGACATAACTTAGTGACTGAACAACAATACTTTAAGAGTCAGTCTCAGGTGCTTTTGCCAGTAGGAGGATGTTTGAAATTGTTCGTTTGACTTAGTCAAAGAATGGTACACTAAATTTTGTAGGTTGAAAGCAGACTTAGTTTGGATGTAGGGGAAAGAATTCAGGAGTATGCAGAAGGAATTTGCAAGGTAAACCTGTGGTTCATTCTAAAATGTTTATCATTGACTGAAAGATTGACTCCTGTATCCCTTGATAGAGCATTGATAGTAGGGTAGAATGGAAAGGTCAGTCATTAACCAAGGAAATCTGTATTCCTAGTGCCTTGGATATCAGTAAACTGGTCTTGAATAAGGCATTTAATGTATCTGAGTCTTTGTTTAGTCAGAAAACAGGAGTTTGGGGGATAAGTGACCTTTTAAGTTCCTTTCTGACCTTGAGGTTTTATGTTTTGGGTTCCTGTTTACATCCAACTTACATAAATGGTGCCATTTTTTTCTTACTACCATCCATCCCCATTATAAACTGCATACCTTTCTGAGAACTGTGTAATACCCTGATATCAAAAGAAGAAATGTAATTAGCAAGCTCATGAATTTTCTTTCAGTATTAATTTTCAAAGGAAGAGATATTTGAACCATACTCTATGCCCTGCTCATTCGAGATCTTATATCAAATGCTTGCTACCTGTCTTGAAAAGAGAATTTGCACATCTTTCTAAAAAGCATACACTTTTGTCTGCAGATGTCAAATAGACTAGACACAGCTGAAAAAGAGATGAAACTGTAGCTTGTTGCAAGTATAATACATAGAAGGAGTTTCTAATCACTTACTGTCCAATCAGCTCTGCAATAATAGCTCAGCTTTCATCACCAAGCCCTGAATAGAGTAGGAGAGTCACCAGCAGTCTAGTCCGGAACCTACTTTTTCTAAAGTGCTTTGAAGACAAAAATGTTCATCTAGTAAATAGTGAAGAGCTCCTGCTTAGTAACTGCATTTCTTTTAATTGGCTTAAATTGGGATAATTAGGAGCAAACAAAGTTGGGGCAAAGATTCAGAGACTTGTTACATACATCCTGACTCAGGTGATTATACCTACAGTGTGCCTATCTACCTGCTTTTTGAGGCAGACAAAATTAGATAGATCTGAGTGCCCTTTGCTTAATGATTTTTTACGTATAGTTTTAAGAAATCTTTAACTCCAGCAGGAACCTGCACACCATACTGTCATTTTCAGTTCAGTTCAGTTCAGTTCAGTCGCTCAGTCGTGTCCGACTCTCCGCGACCCCATGAATCACAGCACGCCAGGCCTCCCTGTCCATCACCAACTCCCGGAGTTCACTCAAACTCATTTCCACAGAGTCGGTGATGCCATCCAGCCATCTCATTCTCGGTCGTCCCCTTCTCCTCCCGCCCCCAACCTTTCCCAGCATCAGAGTCTTTTCCAGTGAGTCAACTCGTCGCATGTCATTTTAGGGACCTATAAATCAGGGGGCACAGCTCTGAGGTGGGCGTGGGTCTTGCTGGGTCACTTACTGGGGTGGAGGGTAAGGCACAGGACAGCCCACTCACAGATTCACCTGGGAGTCCAGCAGAATGCTGGCCTTGATAATGTAGGGAATCAGTTTTTGGAACCGGATGAAACAAAAGCACCTTAGCTAAAAGCGTGCCTCCGGTCTGTACCTGACTTACTGTGACTTTATTATCTATATACTATGTGTCCTAAACATCTTTTTTAAAAATTCACAGAACTTGGGCTAATTCATAAATCTTTTCATAACAATCCAGGGCCCCTGCGAGGGCTTCTGTTCTCCAAAGGCACCCTGTTTTGGGGAATTGATTAATACCAATCCAATGACATGCAAACTACAGCTCTGTGATTATGGAAAACCAGAAATGAAGGCAGTATTGACCAGTCAAGCCCACATGTCTGGGCAGAAAAGAGGCCACAATTTCTCACTCTGCTTTTAACGCAGAACCACAAAGAATCTCTTTGTTAACAGTCAGAAAACGCAATTAAACTAGCTAGAGGAAGAAATGATATCATGGCCCAGTTGAATCAACTATGAAATACTTTTTATTAAAAAGATCCTTTACCCTTATAGCCGTAGCACTCACATTCTTGTGGGTATTGAATGGAAAATTCGCTTGAAAAGACAGTTAACAGAAATGGCCTCATTGAAGAGGTAGGGACAGTTTGACAGTATAAGACTCACTATTAAAAGTGTGAGATACGTTAGTTCTTTCTGCCTCATCTCAGGTCTTGTGCTAACATCAGGACGATGGCGTCCTGTGATTGCACACTGCTGCTGCTGCTAAGTCGCTTCAGTCGTCCGACTCTGTGCGACCCCATAGACGGCAGCCCACCAGGCTTCCCCATCCCTGGGATTCTCCAGGAGAGAACACTGGAGTGGGTTGCCTTTTCCTTCTCCGATAAGTGAAAGTGAAAAGTGAAAGTGAAGTCGCTCAGTCGTGTCCGACTCGTAGTGACCCCATGGACTGTAGCCCACCAGGCTCCTCTGTCCATGTGATTTTCTAGGCAGGAGTACACACTAACCTATCACAAATGCATGCCTCGTGCCAGCATACTCAGTGAGGAAGCGCTCACTTACTCTGCCTTATTTTCATTGAGGAAACCCATGCCTGTCCATTAAGCATGTGAGTCTGGCATCTTGTTTAAATGCATTCCCATGAGACTGCCCCGAAGTCTGGATTTGGGGGAACACTGTGTCTTTCTTCGCATTTTCTAGAATGAAAGAGATGTTACCTGACCCTCAGAGAATCTTGGCTGCAGTCTAACAGCCATCTCTGGTTTAGTTTACTGTTGTTTCAGAAGACTACTTCTTCTTTTCTTTGTTTTAACCAATTGTTTCATTGTTTGCTAATGAAAATGATTTCCTGATGGCAGGCAATTGTTAGGCAGTTCTAGGATTTCTGATCCCTGTGTCATTCTTCATGTCAGAAGAATGATAAGTTGGCTTTTGGCCCATCATACTTAAAGTTAATTTGAGATTAAAAATTTGGAGCCATGCGAATTTATAAATATGCGTGCTCCTTAATAGCAGACAGTGTCTTAGTTGATTTAGTGGTGGAATCTTCAATGAAAGTTTTTTTAAAAGAATTCTGTGTGTGATGCGGGGTGGTGGTGAGCATTTTAAGATAGTCTGGGAAGGAGAGAATCAGAGAAGAAAAGCGTGTGAGGCAGGCTGGGTAGGAGAATTAGAGATTTAGGCTCTGGGGTAAGAGAAGGGGTTTTTGGGGTTTCTGTCTGCCAGGAGCTCCTTTAGCAGTCAGAGAAGTCTATCGAAGTCTATGGAACTCCTATCATAATTGTTTTACATAAGACACATAGGACTGCAAAGGAAGCCAATTGTATTGAAAAGCAGTTATGAAAATATCTGAGAAAAGAAATGTGTGATAGGGTAGTATGTGCTTCTTTACTAATGTACAAAAAAACTCTAGGGTCTAATGACCACTGTAATTTTTAAGTTATGAGCATAAATAATATTTTTAAATTGACAGCAACTATATGGAAAATATATTTATTGGTGACAAAGTGAGGTTCTGCCAACAACTATTGTGGTTGGTTGCTTTTATTCATAATTGAACAGTGTTAGTCACTCAGTGGTGTCCAACTCTTTGCTACCTCATGGACTGGGGCCTGCCAGGCTTCTCTGTCTGTGGAATTCTCCAGGCAAGAATACTGGAGTGGGTAGCCATTCCCTTTTCCAGGGGATCTTCCAACCCAGGGATTGAACCCAAGTCTCCTGCATTGCAGGCAGATTCTTCACCATCTGAGCCAACAGAGTAGCCCATAATTCATAACTGAAGGAAAATACTAAATTTCAAGTAGAAGTGGACAAAAAGTGAAATGTAATTATTTTCCTGTCCCAGTCTCTAGAGAGAGAGAAGCCTGTGGATCTCAGGTTAAGATCCTCCTGGTTAGAGGGACTTGGCTCAGATATTAATTTGGCCATTTACTGGCTATGTGACCTTAACCAAGTTAACCTCATACAGTGTGTTTCCTCATCTATAAAGGGTGGATGTATCTACTTTGAGTTCCTGGAAGGTTTCAGAAGAGCATGACTAGCCCAGTCCCTTGTGGAAAGAGGGTGAACTGGAGCATGTTGCTTCCTCTAACTGGCTTTCTTTTAGCAGTTGTATTATAAAATGAACTTACTGCATCTGCTGACAGACTAAGGCAGACTTTCCACTAGGGAAGGACGCTAGAGACCCTGATTTTACAGAGAACAAAAGACTACTTTTACCTTTGGATTTCCTTAAGGGTTCTTGAACCTTAGGGGTGGGTTATGGTATAATGTAAAGGAGAGAAAGCGTTATAAAATATTTGAGAAGGATCGAATAGGAAAGATCATCCTCGCCTTGTAATCTGAAGCCTTTACTTGCAAAGAGATGGCTTTGGGCTGGTTGTAAAGATTTCAACTAGAAGTAGCCTTGCCTCCCAGGGCTTCCCTTCTGGTGGTTCAGCAGTAAAAAAATCCACCTGCAATGCAGGAGACACCGGAGACTTCGATTCGATCCCTGGGTTTAGAAGATCCCTGGGAGAAGGGAACAGCAACCCACTCTGGTATTCTTGCCTGGGAAATTGCGTGGACAGAAGAGCCTGGCAGGCTACAGTTCATGGGGTCACAAAGAGTCAGACATGCCTGAGCAACTGAGCGCACATGCGCGTGTACACACACACACCCACACCCTTGCCTCCCAGCCCATTTGGGCACCAGGAGGTCCCTTCGTGATTGATCGCCTGAGGATATGAGCATGTCTTGGCTGCTTCTAGAAGGGGGAGTGTCTATCACATTCTTGGGTCACACACTCTCCATTTACAGAGCCCCCCAGTCTGGTCACATTCTGGTTTTATGCATAAGGGCTTCCCTGATAGCTCAGTTGGTAAAGAATCCGCCTGCAATGCAGGAGACCCTGGTTCGATTCCTGGGTTGGGAAGATCCGCTGGAGAAGGGATAGGCTACCCAGTCCAGTATTCTTGGGCTTCCCTGGTAGCTCAGCTGGTAAAGAATCTGTCTGCAATGAGGGAGACCTGGATTCAGTCCCTGAGTTGGGAAGATCTGGAGAAAGGAGCGGCTACCCACTCAAGTATTCTGGCCTGGAGAATTCCGTGGACCAGTCCATGGGGTCTCAAAGAGTCGGACACAACTTAGTGGCTTTCACTTATCATTCATAAGATATGGTCTAGCTTTATTACTTGATTTGAGGGGAAACTCAGAAGGGTGGGAAGCCTGGTTCTGAATGACTATTTTCTTAAGCAAATGTGCTTCCAGGGCACACGGGTGAGTTCCTTCGCTGGCAGCGGCAAGCCAGCCTGTGCACCACACTGCGTAAGCATCCCTTTTCTCTGATGGCTTTGAAGGCAGGAGACCGTAGCGTTTGATCCCTCCCTTCGAGTGAGGTGTGAGGTCTGTGAGGCAAGGCTGTTTGAGTTTTCCTGGCCCTTGGGTAATACTAACACCCCATTTAAAGTCTCCTTTTCATCAAAACCAGATTTGTCGTCTCCCTTATTTCCCAGAGTCTGGCCAAGATAGTGATCTTTATGAAAACAAACTGGCAGTAACTCAAGCCAGATAAGAGGGGAGAGCTTCACCCCAGCAGAAGGAAGCTGTTACCGGGAACAGGCAGAGACGGTGTCTCAACAGCTCTGAGAAGGTGTGCGCTTGCTTGTCTCATGGGCGCATCCTGCCTCCTGGGGGCGGTTGGGATCAGGAGAGCCAGGGGACCTGAAGCCCTCCCCACCCCGCCGCGGACCCTGCATCTTCCCAGCCCTGCTCACCCTGGACGCCCACAGTCCACCTCTCCGACTCGTTTGTGACTTTCCTGATGCAGAAGCAGGAGTGAGGTAGAAACAGCAAACACTGTCAGCTTTACCTGGGGTGATGAGAAACACAAGGTTTGCAATTTATAGGCAATTGGCAAATGCATTGTCCATAGACTACTAATTTTCAACATAGAGTAATTTATTAAATCACCAAGCCAAACACCCTAATTTTCATGTTAGCCTCTGAAGGTATAAATAGAACCCTAGGAGGCTTCTGTGCATTGGCCATTGTGGTGGTCATTTATTGTTGCTAACCGGTTAGCATTACGGGCAAGGGGAGGAAGGAAGTAGCTTATCTGTATTCACCACAGGTCATATCCTGGCTGCTTGCAGTGTTTTACTCTTGTCTCATGTTACTCTAAACTTCAGGGTACCTAAACTCGTGCTTTGTCATGTGGCAGCTTGCTAACTCACCTCCTCGTCTCATGGTTTTTGTTCTTCTGGCCCAAACCTGTCCAGTCAGAAGGAAGATGGCGCATTCCTTAAAGGCTGCTTCCATACTGTCATTGTCTTGTTTAAAAACCTTCTGTTTGCTTCCCTATCAAGTCTCAGGTTCACTGGCCATCAAGCCCTCAGGTGAAGCCATTTTATCGTAATCACCTTGTTCTCTGATCACCAGTGTGGATGACGTGCCTCAAAAATGTGTTTGTTTGTTTGTTTTAATGGTCAGGTATTCCTTGCTCCTTCCTATGCTTTCACTGGGGGGATTCTCTCTCAGCCAAATTCTGTCCATTCTCCCAGACTTGGTTCTGTTTCTCTTCTTCTTGCCTGGAGCCGTGAGATCATGGCCCACATCCGTCACCAGCATCTTTGTGTCCTTCTCTCACTGCTTCTCCCACACCTTGGGATTATTTGGTAGATTTGGTGTTATATTGGTCTTGAGTTTTTTCTCTTATGGCTTGTTTTCCCTGCAAGTTAAAGCTCCTCAACAGAGTGGACTCTGCTCTACTTACTTTAAACAATTCCTAGCAACTCACCAGCACACAGTAAGTGTTCACAAAGTGTTTAGAAACAGACAAAAGATGCCACAAGTTAGACATTCCGTAGGAGGCGATGGAGCCTTGATGTGGTCACCAGCATTAAGTATATCTGTTTTACAGAACCAGAAACTCAGTTTTTTCCCTACTGTATTTAGCATTGATCCAGGCTCAGGGAACTGATCCATAAAAATCAAGCTCAAGTTAATGATCGCCCGTTCATTCACAGTGAGACTTCTATCTTCTGGGCAGCTGGAGTGTCTGTCAGCTGCTCAGCACATTCTTTTCCTTGGGGCAAGGTTTCCAGAAGGTTGTTGTAGGGCTGTGGATGGCCAGGATAATGTGTTTGAAGCAACTCTGAGACCCTGGCTTATGCTCTCTAGACTCAAGGGATACTGTGCCATGTTTTTGCTCTTCAGTTTCCTGTCTTCCTATAGAAGATTATATGCTTTTAAAAATTGAAGGCCTGATCTGCAGACTTGGGAGTGAAACCTGGACAGTGACATTTTCAAGGTCAGATTTGATTTGCTAGAGAAGCAAAGGGAAGGTAATTTAGACACAAGTAAAAGAACCTTCAAGAGTCTAGGGAACAGAATTGCCCAAGATATAACTGGGGATGTGACACAGTGATATGCAAGGACCAGATGAATGGTATCACTGAGCTGAAAGAATGTGGGCTTCTCAGAGAAGGGAGAGGACAATTTCGAGATGGCAGGTGGGAGTGTTGAGTAATACTAAGGGGAAATCAGAATCTTAAAAACCAAGTATGACTGATGTCTGATTAGTTTCTTTATTTTGATGTTCCTGAAGCTGGTTTGGCTGACAGTTTACACATAAATAAGTGTTGCTGCAGATAAGTAGTTTTCAAACTAAGACTGTACAGTATACAGAATAATACAGAGTAATATGTACAGGTATAAAATGCTTATTTTTAAAGTATGATTTAATGTGAAATTCATAATACTCTAAACCAGTAGATGCTGTGGGGGATTAATTCCTAAGGTAACTGCTGATTGTCCTTTTAACATTGATGAGTATTTTTATGAGCTGAGAGCTGTGTATTTATTAGGAGCATCTTTGTCCCACGGATGATGTCAAGGGGTGTTTTGAAGTGGCATGAGCTTGGGGAAATCTGGTTGAATGCACACTAATTGATGGGCTAGTATAGAAGAGTTTGCCATCTCTGAGCAACTGATAATCACTCAAACATGAAAAAAGCTGGATGGTAGTCCTTTGCAACTGTCAGCCATGATGTTTGCCTAGTGCCCACGGGAGGATAGAGAGTTCGCTTGGTCTAGGGCAGAGGCTGCACACCTTTTCAGTGAGGGGAAGAGGATTTTGAGGGTCACTGGGTCTCTGTTGAAATGACTCAATTCCGCCCAGTAGCATGAAAGCACTTACAGACAATACAAAAACAAATGCATGCAGCAGGGCTCCAATCAAACTTTATTTATGGACACAAATTTTATTTTCATCCATTTGAAAATATAAAAAATATCCTTGCCCCACAGGCTGTGATACACCCATTTCCAGGGTATAACATATCATATAGATTTAGGAGAGAAATGGTACAGAATACAGGCTTCTATAGGTTTGCAGTAGAGTGAATGGTTACTTCATTCACTGTTTTCTTGGCGACTGATCATTCATTCATTTTCAAAAGTTGTTGTCAAAGCTGATGAGTTTCTCCTCTGGTTTCTTCAAAGTGATTATCAACTTTGCTAAGATATTTGGTCTATAACCA